>NC_140271.1:19609882-19614882 GCF_964030765.1 Micromesistius poutassou | reverse complement strand
TGCTTAGCTTCCGAGATCAGACGAGATCGGGCGTGTTCCCGGTGGTGTGGCCGTAATCAATTGCTCCTGGCACCAGACAGGACTTAAAACAGGAGAAAGGATCATTTTTTTTACCCCAAATGAAAATAGATTAAAGCACCTGGTATTCCCAGGCGGTCTCCCCTCCAAGTACTAACCAGGCCCGACCGTGCTTACCTCCCGAGATCAGACGAGATCGGGCGTGTTCACGGTGGTGTGGCCGTAAGCAATTGCTCCTGGCACCAGACAGGACTTTAAACAGGAGAAAGGATGGTTTTTTTTACCCCAAATGAAAATAGCTTACAGCACCTTGTATTCCCAGGCGGTCTCCCATCCAAGTACTAACCAGGCCCGACCGTGCTTAGCTTCCGAGATCAGACGAGATCGGGCGTGTTCGCAGTGGTGTGGCCGTAAGCAATTGCTCCTGGCACCAGACAGGACTTTAAACAGGAGAAAGGATCATTTTTTTTACCCCAAATGAAAATAGATTACAGCACCTGGTATTCCCAGGCGGTCTCCCATCCAGGTACTAACCAGGCCCGACCGTTCTTAGCTTCCGAGATCAGACGAGATCGGGCGTGTTCGCAGTGGTGTGGCCGTAAGCAATTGCACCTGGCACCAGACAGGACTTTAAACAGGAGAAAGGATAATTTTTTTTACCCCAAATGAAAATAGATTACAGCACATGGTATTCCCAGGCGGTCTCCCATCCAGGTACTAAAAAGGCCCGACCGTGCTTAGCTTCCGAGATCAGACGAGATCGGGCGTGTTCGCAGTGGTGTGGCCGTAAGCAATTGCTCCTGGCACCAGACAGGACTTTAAACAGGAGAAAGGATCATTTTTTTTTACCCCAAATGAAAAAAGCTTACTGCACCTGGTATTCCCAGGCGGTCTCCCATCCAGGTACTAACCAGGCCCGACCGTGCTTAGCTTCCGAGATCAGACGAGATCGGGCGTGTTCGCAGTGGTGTGGCCGTAAGCAATTGCTCCTGGCACCAGACAGGACTTTAAACAGGAGAAAGGATCATTTTTTTTACCCCAAATGAAAAAAGATTACAGCACCTGCTATTCCCAGGCGGTCTCCCATCCAGGTACTAACCAGGCCCGACCGTGCTTAGCTTCCGAGATCAGACGAGATCGGGCGTGTTCGCAGTGGTGTGGCCGTAAGCAATTGCTCCTGGCACCAGACAGGACTTTAAACAGGAGAAAGGATCATTTTTTTTACCCCAAATGAAAAAAGATTACAGCACCTGCTATTCCCAGGCGGTCTCCCATCCAAGTACTAACCAGGCCCGACCGTGCTTAGCTTCCGAGATCAGACGAGATCGGGCTTGTTCACGGTGGTGTGGCCGTAAGCAATTACTCCTGGCACCAGACAGGACTTTAAACAGGATAAAGGATGATTTTTTTTACCCCAAATGAAAATAGCTTAGAGCACCTAGTATTCCCAGGCGGTCTCCCATCGAGGTACTAACCAGGCCCGACCGTGCTTAGCTTCCGAGATCAGACGAGATCGGGCGTGTTCGCAGTGGTGTGGCCGTAAGCAATTGCTCCTGGCACCAGACAGGACCATTTTTTTTACCCCAAATGAAAATAGATTACAGCACCTGGTATTCCCAGGCGGTCTCCCCTCCAAGTACTAACCAGGCCCGACCGTGCTTAGCTTCCGAGATCAGACGAGATCGGGCGTGTTCACGGTTGTGTGGCCGAAAGCAATTGCTCCTGGCACCAGACAGGACTTTAAACAGGAGAAAGGATGATTTTTTTTACCCCAAATGAAAATAGCTTACAGCACCTGGTATTCCCAGGCGGTCTCCCATCCAAGTACTAACCAGGCCCGACCGTGCTTACCTTCCGAGATCAGACGAGATTGGGCGTGTTCACGGTGGTGTGGCCGTAAGCAATTACTCCTGGCACCAGACAGGACTTTAAACAGGATAAAGGATGATTTTTTTTACCCCAAATGAAAATAGCTTACAGCACCTAGTATTCCCAGGCGGTCTCCCATCGAGGTACTAACCAGGCCCGACCGTGCTTAGCTTCCGAGATCAGACGAGATCGGGCGTGTTCGCAGTGGTGTGGCCGTAAGCAATTACTCCTGGCACCAGACAGGACTTTAAACAGGAGAAAGGATGTTTTTTTTTACCCCAAATGAAAATAGCTTACAGCACCTGGTATTCCCAGGCGGTCTCCCATCCAGGTACTTACCAGGCACGACCGTGCTTACCTTCCGAGATCAGACAAGATCGGGCGTGTTCGCAGTTGTGTGGCCGTAAGCAATTGCTCCTGGCACCAGACAGGACTTTCAACATGAGAAAGGATCATTTTTTTTACCCCAATTGAAAATAGATTACAGCACCTGGTATTCCCAGGCGGTCTCCCATCCAAGTACTAACCAGGCCCGACCTTGCTTAGCTTCCGAGATCAGACGAGATCGGGCGTGTTCACGGTGGTGTGGCCATAAGCAAATGCTCCTGGCACCAGACAGGACTTTAAACAGGAGAAAGGATGATTTTTTTTTTACCCCAAATGATAATAGCTTCCAGCACCTGGTATTCCCAGGCGGTCTCCCATCCAGGTACTAACCAGGCCCGACCGTGCTTAGCTTCCGAGATCAGACGAGATCGGGCGTGTTCGCAGTGGTGTGGCCGTATGCAAATGCTCCTGGCACCAGACAGGACTTTAAACAGGAGAAAGGATCATTTTTTTTACCCCAAATGAAATTAGATTACAGGACCTGGTATTCCCAGGCGGTCTCCCATCCAAGTACTAACCAGGCCCGACCATGCTTAGCTTCCGAGATCAGACGAGATCGGGCGTGTTCACGGTGGTGTGGCCGTAAGCAATTGCTCCTGACACCAGACAGGACTTTAAACAGGAGAAAGGATGATTTTTTTTAACCCAAATGAAAATAGCTTACGGCACCTAGTATTCCCAGGCGGTCTCCCATCCAGGTACTAACCAGGCCCGACCGTGCTTAGCTTCCGAGATCAGACGAGATCGGACGTGTTCGCAGTGGTGTGGCCGTAAGCAATTGCTCCTGGCACCAGACAGGACTTTAAACAGGAAAAAGGATCATTTTTTTTTAACCCAAATGAAAAAAGCTTACAGCACCTGGTATTCCCAAGCGGTCTCCCATCCAGGTACTAACCAGGCCCAACCGTGCTTAGCTTCCGAGATCAGACGAGATCGGGCGTGTTCGCAGTGGTGTGGCCGTAAGCAATTGCTCCTGGCACCAGACAGGACTTTAAACAGGAGAAAGGATCATTTTTTTTACCCCAAATGAAAATAGATTACAGCACCTGGTATTCCCAGAAGGTCTCCCATCCAAGTACTAAGCAGGCCCGACCGTGCTTAGCTTCCGAGATCAGACGAGATCGGGCGTGTTCACGGTGGTGTGGCCGTAAGCAATTACTCCTGGCACCAGACAGGACTTTAAACAGGATAAAGGATGATTTTTTTTACCCCAATTGAAAATAGCTTACAGCACCTAGTATTCCCAGGCGGTCTCCCATCGAGGTACTAACCATGCTCGACCGTGCTAAGCTTCCGAGATCAGACGAGATCGGGCGTGTTCGCAGTGGTGTGGCCGTAAGCAATTGCTCCTGGCACCAGACAGGACTTTAAACAGGAGAAAGGATGATTTTTTTTACCCCAAATGAAAATAGCTTACAGCACCTGGTATTCCCAGGCGGTCTCCCATCCAGGTACTAACCAGGCCCGACCGTGCTTAGCTTCCGAGATCAGACGAGATCGGGCGTGTTCGCAGTGGTGTGGCCGTAAGCAATTACTCCTGGCACCAGAAAGGACTTTAAACAGGAGAAAGGATCATTTTTTTTACCCCAAATGAAAATAGATTACAGCACCTGGTATTCCCAGGCGGTCTCCCATCCAAGTACTAACCAGGCCCGACCGTGCTTAGCTTCCGAGATCAGACGAGATCGGGCGTGTTCGCCGTGGTGTGGCCGTAAGCAATTGCTCCTGGCACCAGACAGGACTTTAAACAGGAGAAAGGAACATTTTTTTTACCCCAAATGAAAATAGATTACAGCAGCTGGTATTCCCAGGCGGTCTCCCCTCCAAGTACTAACCAGGCCCGACCGTGCTTAGCTTCCGAGATCATACGAGATCGGGCGTGTTCACGGTGGTGTGGCCGAAAGCAATTACTCCTGGCACCAGACAGGACTTTAAACAGGAGAAAGGATGATTTTTTTTACCCCAAATGAAAATAGCTTACAGCACCTGGTATTCCCAGGCGGTCTCCCATCCAAGTACTAACCAGGCCTGACCGTGCTTAGCATCCGAGATCAGACGAGATCGGGCGTGTTCGCAGTGGTGTGGCCGTAAGCAATTGCTCCTGGCACCAGACAGGACTTTAAACAGGATAAAGGATCATTTTTTTTACCCCAAATGAAAAAAGATTACAGCACCTGGTATTCCCAGGCGGTCTCCCATCCAAGTACTAACCAGGCCCGACCGTGCTTAGCTTCCAAGATCATACGAGATTGGGCGTGTTCACGGTGGTGTGGCCGTAAGCAATTACTCCTGGTACCAGACAGGACTTTAAACAGGAGAAAGGATCATTTTTTTTACCCCAAATGAAAATATCTTACAGCACCTGGTATTCCCAGGCGGTCTCCCATCCAGGTACTAACCAGGCCCGACCTTGCTTAGCTTCCGAGATCAGACGAGATCGGGCGTGTTCACGGTGGTGTGGCCGTAAGCAATTGCTGCGGGCACCAGACAGGACTTTAAACAGGAGAAAGGATCATTTTTTTTACCCCAAATGAAAATATCTTACAGCACCTGGTATTCCCAGGCGGTCTCCCATCCAGGTACTAACCAGGCCCGACCGTGCTTAGCTTCCGAGATCAGAAGAGATCGGGCGTGTTCGCAGTGGTGTGGCCGTAAGCAATTGCTCATGGCACCAGACAGGACTTTAAACAGGAGAAAGGATCATTTTTTTTACCCCAAATGAAAAT
>NC_140271.1:19582382-19607382 GCF_964030765.1 Micromesistius poutassou | reverse complement strand
CGACCGTGCTTAGCTTCCGAGATCAGACGAGATTTGGCGTGTTCGCAGTGGTGTGGCCGTAAGCAATTGCTCCTGGCACCAGACAGGACTTTAAACAGGAGAAAGGATCATTTTTTTTACACCAAATGAAAATAGCTTACAGCACCTGGTATTCCCAGGCGGTCTCCCATCCAAGTACTATCCAGGCCTGACCGTGCTTACCTTCCGAGATCAGACGAGATCGGGCGTGTTCACTGTGGTGTGGCCGTAAGCAATTGCTTCGGGCACCAGACAGGACTTTAAACAGGAGAAAGGATGATTTTTTTTACCCCAAATGAAAATAGCTTACAGCACCTGGTATTCCCAGGCGGTCTCCCATCCAGGTACTAACCAGGCCCGACCGTGCTTAGCTTCCGAGATCAGACGAGGTCGGGCGTGTTCGCAGTGGTGTGGCCGTAAGCAATTGCTCCTGGCACCAGACAGGTCTTTAAACAGGAGAAAGGATCATTTTTTTTACCCCAAATGAAAATAGATTACAGCACCTGGTATTCCCAGGCGGTCTCCCATCCAGGTACTAACCATGGCCGACCATGCTTAGCTTCCGAGATCAGACGAGATCGGGCGTGTTCGCAGTGGTGTGGCCGTAAGCAATTGCTCCTGGCACCAGACAGGACTATAAACAGGAGAAAGGATGATTTTTTTTACCCCAAATGAAAATAGATTACAGCACCTGGTATTCCCAGGCGGTCTCCCATCCAAGTACTAACCAGGCCCGACCGTGCTTAGCTTCCGAGATCAGACGAGATCGGGCGTGTTCACGGTGGTGTGGCCGTAAGCAATTGCTCCGGGCACCAGACAGGACTTTAAACAGGAGAAAGGATGATTTTTTTTACCCCAAATGAAAATAGATTACAGCACCTGGTATTCCCAGGCGGTCTCCCATCCAGGCCCGACCATGCTTAGCTTCCGAGATCAGACGAGATTGGGCGTGTTCCCGGTGGTGTGGCCGTAAGAAATTGCTCCTGGCACCAGACAGGACTTTAAACAGGAGAAAGGATGATTTTTTTTTCCCCAAATGAAAATAGCTCACAGCACCTGGTATTCCCAGGCGGTCTCCCATCCAGGTACTAACCATGCCCGACCGTGCTTAGCTTCCGAGATCAGACGAGATCGGGCGTGTTCACGGTGGTGTGGCCGTAAGCAATTGCTCCTGGCACCAGACAGGACTTTAAACAGGAGACAGGATGATTTTTTTTACCCCAAATGAAAATAGCTTACAGCACCTGGTATTCCCAGGCGGTCTCCCATCCAGGTACTAACCAGGCCCGACCGTGCTTAGCTTCCGAGATCAGACGAGATCGGGCGTGTTCGCAGTGGTGTGGCTGTAAATAATTGCTCCTGGCACCAGACAGGACTTTAAACAGGAGAAAGGATCATTTTTTTTACCCCAAATGAAAAAAATTACAGCACCTGGTATTCCCAGGCGGTCTCCCATCCAAGTACTAACCAGGCCCGACCGTGCTTAGCTTCCGAGATCAGACGAGATCGGGCGTGTTCGCAGTGGTGTGGCCGTAAGCAATTGCTCCTGGCACCAGACAGGACTTTAAACAGGAGAAAGGATCATTTTTTTTACCCCAAATGAAAATAGCTTACAGCACCTGGTATTCCCAGGAGGTCTCCCATCCAGGTACTAACCAGGCCCGACCGTGCTTAGCTTCCGAGATCAGACGAGATCGGGCGTGTTCGCAGTGGTGTGGCCGTAAGCAATTGCTCCTGGCACCAGACAGGACTTTAAACAGGAGAAAGGATCTTTTTTTTTACCCCAAATGAAAATAGATTACAGCACCTGGTATTCCCAGGCGGTCTCCCATCCAAGTACTAACCATGCCCGACCGTGCTTAGCTTCCAAGATCAGACGAGATCGGGCGTGTTCCCGGTGGTGTGGCCGTAAGAAATTGCTCCTGGCACCAGACAGGACTATAAACAGGAGAAAGGATCATTTTTTTTACCCCAAATGAAAATAGATTACAGCACCTGGTATTCCCAGGCGGTCTCCCATCCAAGTACTAACCAGGCCCGACCGTGCTTAGCTTCCGAGATCAGACGAGATCGGGCGTGTTCACGGTGGTGTGGCCGTAAGCAATTGCTCCGGGCACCAGACAGGACTTTAAACAGGAGAAAGGATGATTTTTTTTACCCCAAATGAAGATAGATTACAGCACCTGGTATTCCCACGCGGTCTCCCATCCAGGTACTAACCAGGCCCGACCGTGCTTAGCTTCCGAGATCAGACGAGATCGGGCGTGTTCTCAGTGGTGAGACCGTACGCAATTGCTCCTGGCACCAGACAGGACTTTAAACAGGAGAAAGGATCTTTTTTTTTACCCCAAATGAAAATAGATTACAGCACCTGGTATTCCCAGGCGGTCTCCCATCCAAGTACTAACCATGCCCGACCGTGCTTAGCTTCCGAGATCAGACGAGTTCGGGTGTGTTCGCAGTGGTGTGGCCGTAAGCAATTGCTCCTGGCACCAGACAGGACTTTAAACAGGAGAAAGGATGATTTTTTTTTCCACAAAATGAAAATAGCTCACAGCACCTGGTATTCCCAGGCGGTCTCCCAACCAGGTACTAACCAGGCCCGACCGTGCTTAGCTTCCTAGATCAGACGATATCGGGCGTGTTCGCAGTGGTGTGGCCGTAAGCAATTGCTCCTGGCACCAGACAGGACTTTAAACAGGAGAAAGGATGATTTTTTTTACCCCAAATGAAAATAGCTTACAGCACCTGGTATTCCCAGGCAGTCTCCCATCCAGGTACTAACCATGCCCGACCGTGCTTAGCTTCTGAGATCAGACGAGATCGGGCGTGTTCGCAGTGGTGTGGCCGTAAGCAATTGCTCCTGGCACCAGACAGGACTTTAAACATGAGAAAGGATCATTTTTTTTACCCCAAATGAAAATAGCTTACAGCACCTGGTATTCCCAGGCGGTCTCCCATCCAGGTACTAACCAGGCCCGACCGTGCTTAGCTTCCGAGATCAGACGAGATCGGGCGTGTTCGCAGTGGTGTGGCCGTAAGCAATTGCTCCTGGCACCAGACAGGACTTTAAACAGGAGAAAGGATCATTTTTTTTACCCCAAATGAAAATAGATTACAGCACCTGGTATTCCCAGGCGGTCTCCCATCCAAGTACTATCCAGGCCTGACCGTGCTTAGCTTCCGATATCAGACGAGATCGGGCGTGTTTTTTTTGTTTTTTTTTCAACAGTACATAACATTTCATGCATCCTTTCCGTTATTCATTTTTAAACCAAAAAGGCGGACATCACCTGTTTCCATCATTAGAAAATTGCATTCCAAACCCTGTCCATGTCTCTGGCACCTGTAGGCCTGAAGAAATCTCATAGACACCATCTATGACCACAAAACTGGATCAAAAATAAACAATTACAAAATAGTGAGTCCACCTTCTGACCTTTAGCGATCCCGCATCCTACAGGCCTCCATCTAAATAGATAGACCAGTATCACAACAAAACAAAAATAGTGCACAAACTGGTCTCAGCACCCCATAAGCAATACATTCAACCAAAACCAAAAATTAGCTTCTTATCCTCCCCAATTATAATGAAAGTGCTCCCTGCCACAAAACTCCTGAGGAAGTCTCCCATGCTAACATAACTATACAGAGTGCTCACATCTCTTTTCATCATGCACTGAAAAACATCCCACACATCAGCTGTCTTTTTCTCATAATGGGCCAAGTTTCTTCGCAGTTTGACTGCAAACCTTGCATGGCTCAGCACGTAGTTTAGAAGTGACACATTGCATTCATCCATCTTACCATTCACGCCAAACAACCACAACTCTCTCCATTCCATCTTCTTAACCCATTCCCCTTTCCAACATCGATTAATTAATTCCTTGATTTTCCCAAAATAAACTCTCAGTCCAGCACACTCAAAAAACTCATGCATACACGTTTCCACACCTACTTCACAAACATCACATTCTTTCCTCACATTCACATCAAACTTACTAATGACTAAATTGTTAAACACTCTATTGTGACGTAGTAGGAAATCAAAGTTCTCACATTCAACATTGTTCCACTTCACTCTGAGATTCATCCAGATTTTCCTCATATCCATATCGCTTTCACGCATCACTTTCTCCCATACTTTCTCCCCTGCTGGTCTTTTCCCTTCTTTACCCCGCAGACACTCGTATATCGTTTTAGTTTTCATACTCAACACACATACCCTTTTCTCACCTTCCTCAACGTACATTTCCACCTCCCCTCCCTCACTTGATCCACTCTCATTCTCAATCATACTCTTCCATTCTCTCGGCATCCCATTCTTTATTTTCTCCATTATTCCTTCTGCTGTACCCAACCACATTTCCTCCTCCCTCCCCCTTACCGCATCCATTATTGCCTGTGCCCTCATAAACCCTGGTACATATTCATATACAACATCCCTGATAGTCCTGATCCCCGCCCTCCAGATAACCCTGTTGTACAACGTTTCCCCTTCATGTGTTATTTGCGGATTCATAAATATTGGCTGTTGCCATACCTGCTGCACATTTTTACATCCATATTTGATCTTGCCGACAAACTCTCCCCATGCTACCAGCATCTCCTTATGAAACTCACTCACATCACCCAGCATTCCCCTCTTCTTTTGTATAAACACTCCACTCTCCCCACACCCTCCACATCTGTGCATAGCCTCTTTCAGAAAAAGCTTCCAGACATGATCTTTTGGGTTCTTTAGATACCTTAACATCATCTTCACCCTTAGTGCTCTCTTTTTCACCTCTAGGTTGACCAGCTTTAACCCACCGTCCTTGTAATCGTTCTCCAAAACCTCCCTTGCAATTCTGACTCCCTTCCCTCCCCACAGAAACTCACTCACCATTCTCTCCACTTCCTTGCCCACTTTAACAGGCACATCCAACACATTCATTACATACACCAATTTGCTCATCACTAATCCATTCACTACAATAGTCTTCCCCTTTAATTTTAGACCTCTCATTTTCCAAAAACCCAGTGTTTTCTTTATACTATTCAATAATCCTTCATACTGCACATCTCTCCCTTCTTTATCTGCTATCCCTAAATTAACCCCTAACACCTTAAAATTGTCCTTCCTTTCCTTCATCTCAATCTCACACCTCTCAACCCTGTCTCCACCTACATACATTATTTCAGATTTCTCTATATTGACTTTGGCCCCCGAAGCCCTCCCATATTGTTCCACGCACCTCAATACTTCCCCTACACTTTCCCTATCTTTAACTGTGACTGTGGTGTCATCTGCGTATTGATATATCAGACTTGTGTTCCCATCTGGTAATCCTATGCCCCTAATGCCACCATTTTGTGCCAGGAGCGCCGCTAAGGGCTCTGCCGACAGTGAGTACAGCAGAGCCGACAGCGGACACCCCTGCCTAACTGACCTCTCTAATCTAAAACTGTCTGTGATTATCCCGTTGACCTTAACCTTGCTAACTGCTCTATCATACATTATCTTAATCCACCCAATTAACCTATTCCCAAAACCCATAGCCTCCAACACCCTGTATAAATATTTGTGGTCTACTCTATCAAATGCTTTATTTAAGTCTAAACTCAAAACTATCCCTGTATTCTGTGCCTTCATGTGCTGTATGGTGTCCCTGATGCTGCTGACTGTGTCTGCTATGTCCCTACCCGGTATGCTGTATGCCTGTGTGTTTCCCACCACCGTCCCTATAACCCCCTTGATCCTATTAGCTAACACCCGTGCCAGTATTTTATAATCATTGTTTAGCATACTCAGTGGCCTGTAATTCTCTAATCTGTCCCTATCCCCTTTCTTATAAATAATGCTAACTATTCCTATCATCATACTGTCTAACAACTCCCCCGTCTCCTCTATCTGCCTAAATACCCTATCTAGCACTGGCACTAACTCCTGTCTAAACTCTCTGTAAAACTCCCCTGTTATCCCATCTGTCCCTGGACTTTTGTTTCTTCCTAACCCTGCTATTGCTGCCTCTATTTCTCCTAGCCCTATCTCTCCCTCACAACTCTCTTTATCCGCTTCACTCAGTCTAGCTCTCACCTTATCTAAAACTAGTTCTAGGTCTCTATCATCCGTCTCTTCTTTCCTAAATAAATCAGTGTAAAATTCCTGCACCCTCTCAGCTATCCCTACAAAGTCTGTTATTATTTCCCCATCTCTCCCCACAACCTTCTCTAAGTAATTCCTTTCCTGTTTAGTTTTTTCTAATCCTAAAAAGTATTTTGTGCACTTTTCACCCTCTACTACGTACCTAGCCCTGCTCCTAACTATTGCCCCATTGCACCTTCTCTGTTCAATTTCCCCTAGTTCTCCTTTAATCCTTACGTATTCTTTTAAATCACTCTCTCCCACATCAGCACGAGCAGCCTCTCTATCTAACTCTTCCTTTAATCTTCTCTCCTTTTCGCACTCAAACCTTTTCCTATACCTGCTGTATCCTATGCTTGTCTTCTTTATTTCTGCCTTCACACTCTCCCACCACCCACCAATGTCTTCGTCATACATGCTTTCATCAATTCTCCTTCTCAAACATTCTCTCACTCTGTTTTTATATTTCTCATCCTTCAGCAATTCACTATTCAGACACCACACTCCTCCCCCCCTCCTCTGTATTGTGCTCACTATGCTGAACTTTAAAACCTTGTGATCGCTCAGTACTGTTGTGTTGTATTGTATTGTGCCTATCCTGTCCACCAAACCCCTTGTGCTCAGAATTAAATCTATCCGACTCTGTTTTAAAGTGCCTGCCACCATTTGTGTTCTTGAAAAAACCCTGCCCTCCGGATTCCTCTCTCTCCACACATCAAACATCTTTCTCTCCTTCATCAATTCTTTTAGCACAGCCCTTGATGAGTCGTTTCTATATTGCATGTTCACAGACACATCTAGCCTTCCACACCACACATTAAAGTCACCCACTACTATGCATTCTTCACCACACATTCTCCCCAGCTTTTGCAAAAAAGACCTTCTCTCCTTCTCCTCATTCGGCGCATACACATTCAGCAATCGACACATTTTACCCAAGTACTCAAAGGTAATTCCTATCACCCTCCCATCCCCATCATCCACACACTTCGTCACATTCTCAACCACTCCCCTTTTCACTAAAATTGCTACCCCTCTAGATTTAACACCACCATTATTCACATACATGTCCCCCATCCATTCTCTCTCAACCACTCTCATAACCTCCTCATCCCAATGTGTCTCTTGTAAACATATTATGTCAGCCTCACACACCATCAAGGTTTGCTGCCTCCTGTTCCTGTCCCTTAGCCCGTTAGCGTTAAGAGAAGATATTCTGATCATTAAAAGTATACATGAGAAGAGATTCCACACGTTATGTTCTTAATTCACACTTTTTTTCCCCTTATCTTCTCTCTCCTTCCTCCCCGATGGTCTTTTCCTATTTCCACCCACCACCTCCATGTTTTCCTCCCCTCTGTCTGATATATCCGAACCCACCCACCTCCTGCTTTCTGTCGTATCCGAAGCCCTCCACCCCCACTTATTCCCCCTTGCCTCCGACCTTCCCTCTCCCTGTCCCACCACAGTCATTCCACTCTTTTCCCCGTTCTTCTCCCCTCCTTTCGCTCCCTCACCCACGCTTCTCCGCTCCTCTCGTTCGTCCGTCCCTCTCACCGCACTGTCCACGCTGTAGCCGTTCTCCTCCCTTTCCTTCTCTCCTCCTGTCTCCGTTGTCTCTTCCGCTGCCGTCTCGTCCTCTGCCTCTCCATCCTGCTCCTCGTCCTCGTCCATCTCCTCTCCTTCCCCGCCGACTCCCACGCCACTTCCTTCCGAATCAGTCGCCTCCGCTCCGCTGCCGCCTTCTCCGCCCTCTCCTCTCGGTAGCTCCTCCTCCTCGTCGACGTCCGTCTCCCGGCCCCCGCCTTCTCCTCCTTGTCGCCTCTGTTCTCCGTCTGTGCCACATTCTCTTGCGTAGTGCCCCTGTCCATGGCACCTGTGGCATCTAAACTCCGGTTGGATACACATCCTGCATACCCTCTCCTGTCTGTCATGAATCACCCGAAAGTACTGGGGACCCGTAGCTGTACTGAACTTTGTTGAGTACGGCAACGACCTGACCAAGTCATTGAACTTCACTTTTAAAAACCTGGTCCCGTCTGCAATGTTCGTGCCCGGCCACATTCTCCTTTTGATCGGTGAGGCAGCTGAGACCCCCCACCCCTGTAGCTTCAGCAAAACGTCATTGTCCGTGGTGTACGCCGGAAGCTCCAGGAATGACACCACCGTTTCGTCACTTGTGAGCTCTTTAGCGACTATCCTGACCCCTTTTATTTTGAAGCCATCCATGAGTTTATTTTTCCCGCTGAGATATCCCATTGTTAATTCATACTTCCTCATCCCGGTTTTACGGCATGCCATCAACTCCCCACACACCTCCCTCGTCGCTTTTAACAGCTCCATCACCGTTATTGTATCCTCACCGATCAGTTCCACACTCACGGTCAGTTCCTTCTCATACTTGTTATCTCCCGCCTCTTCTCCCCTCTGGTCTTTCTTTCCGCCATCTACTCCTTCCAAGCCTTTTCCGTTTCCATTTTCCGTTTCCATTATGTCCGTCCGTGTTATGTTCCTTCCCCAAACAAATGGGAGGATTATCTTCGCCCAAACAGTGCCTCACTGTTTGGGGGAGGTGTATCGAAGAAAATCAAAAAACAAACAGAAAAAAAGGCACTTAAGCACGCTTAGAGGTAGCACAAAAAACTCAACTGCTCTCTCTCTCTTCCTGCTTCCTGCTTGCGCACCTGAAACCAACTAGCTCCGACACTGTAGGGGGCGTCAGGGTGGTGTGGCCGTAAGCAATTGCTTCGGGCACCAGACAGGACTTTAAACGGGAGAAAGGATGATTTTTTTTACCCCAAATGAAAATAGCTTACAGCACCTTGTATTCCCAGGCGGTCTCCCATCCAGGTACTAACCAGTCCCGACCGTGCTTAGCTTCCGAGATCAGACAAGATCGGGCGTGTTCGCAGTGGTGTGGCCGTAAGCAATTGCTCCTGGCACCAGACAGGACTTTAAACAGGAGAAAGGATCATTTTTTTTACCCCAAATGAAAATAGATCACAGCACCTGGTATTCCCAGGCGGTCTCCCATCCAAGTACTACCCAGGCCCGACCGTGCTTAGCTTCGGAGATCAGACGAGATTGGGCGTGTTCACGGTGGTGTGGCCGTAAGCAATTGCTCCTGGCACCAGACAGGACTTTAAACAGGAGAAAGGATGATTTTTTTTACCCCAAATGAAAATAGATTACAGCACCTGGTATTCCCAGGCGGTCTCCCATCCAAGTACTAATCAGTCCCGACTGTGCTTAGCTTCCGAGATCAGACGGGATCGGGCGTGTTCACGGTGGTGTGGCCGTAAGCAATTGCTCCTGGCACCAGACAGGACTTTAAACAGGAGAAAGGATCATTTTTTTTACCCCAAATGAAAATAGATCACAGCACCTGGTATTCCCAGGCGGTCTCCCATCCAAGTACTACCCAGGCCCGACCGTGCTTAGCTTCCGAGATCAGACGAGATCGGGCGTGTTCACGGTGGTGTGGCCGTAAGCAACTGCTCCTGGCACCAGACAGGACTTTAAACAGGAGAAAGGATGATTTTTTTTACCCGAAATGAAAATAGCTTACAGCACCTGGTATTCCCAGGCTGTCTCCCATCCAGGTACTAACCATGCCCGACCGTGCTTAGCTTCCGAGATCAGACGAGATCGGGCGTGTTCGCAGTGGTGTGGCCGTAAGCAATTGCTCCTGGCACCAGACAGGACTTTAAACAGGAGAAAGGATCATTTTTTTTTACCCCAAATGAAAAAAGATTACAGCACCTGGTATTCCCAGGCGGTCTCCCATCCAAGTAGTAACCAGGCCCGACCGTGCTTAGCTTCCGAGATCAGACGAGATCGGGCGTGTTCACGGTGGTGTGGCCGTAAGCAACTGCTCCTGGCACCAGACAGGACTTTAAACAGGAGAAAGGATGATTTTTTTTACCCCAAATGAAAATAGCTTACAGCACCTGGTATTCCCAGGCGGTCTCCCATCCAGGTACTAACCAGGCCCGACCGTGCTTAGCTTCCGAGATCAGACGATATCGGGCGTGTTCACGGTGGTGTGGCCGTAAGCAACTGCTCCTGGCACCAGACAGGACTTTAAACAGGAGAAAGGATGATTTTTTTTACCCCAAATGAAAATAGCTTACAGCACCTGGTATTCCCAGGCGGTCTCCCATCCAGGTACTAACCAGGCCCGACCGTGCTTAGCTTCCCAGATCAGACGATATCGGGCGTGTTCGCAGTGGTGTGGCCGTAAGCAAACGCTCCTGGCACCAGACAGGACTTTAAACAGGAGAAAGGATGATTTTTTTTACCCCAAATGAAAATAGCTTACAGCACCTAGTATTCCCAGGCGGTCTCCCATCCAGGTACTAACCAGGCCCGACCGTGCTTAGCTTCCGAGATCAGACGAGATCGGGCGTGTTCGCAGTGGTGTGGCCGTAAGCAATTGCTCCTGGCACCAGACAGGACTTTAAACAGGATAAAGGATCATTTTTTTTACCCCAAATGAAAATAGCTTACAGCACCTGGTATTCCCAGGCGGTCTCCCATCCAGGTACTAACCAGGCCCGACCATGCTTAGCTTCCGAGATCAGACGAGATCGGGCGTGTTCGCAGTGGTGTGGCCGTAAGCAATTGCTCCTGGCACCAGACAGGACTTTAAACAGGAGAAAGGATCATTTTTTTTACCCCAAATGAAAATAGATTACAGCACCTGGTATTCCCAGGCGGTCTCCCATCCAAGTACTATCCAGGCCTGACCGTGCTTAGCTTCCGATATCAGACGAGATCGAGCGTGTTCACGGTGGTGTGGCCGTAAGCAATTGCTTCGGGCACCAGACAGGACTTTAAACGGGAGAAAGGATGATTTTTTTTACCCCAAATGAAAATAGCTTACAGCACCTTGTATTCCCAGGCGGTCTCCCATCCAGGTACTAACCAGGCCCGACCGTGCTTAGCTTCCGAGATCAGACAAGGTCGGGCGTGTTCGCAGTGGTGTGGCCGTAAGCAATTGCTCCTGGCACCAGACAGGACTTTAAACAGGAGAAAGGATCATTTTTTTTACCCCAAATGAAAATAGATTACAGCACCTGGTATTCCCAGGCGGTCTCCCATCCAAGTACTAACCAGGCCCGACCATGCTTAGCTTCCGAGATCAGACGAGATCGGGCGTGTTCCCGGTGGTGTGGCCGTAATCAATTGCTCCTGGCACCAGACAGGACTTTAAACAGGAGAAAGGATGATTTTTTTTACCCGAAATGAAAATAGCTTACAGCACCTGGTATTCCCAGGCGGTCTCCCATCCAGGTACTAACCATGCCCGACCGTGCTTAGCTTCCGAGATCAGACGAGATCGGGCGTGTTCGCAGTGGTGTGTCCGTAAGCAATTGCTCCTGGCACCAGACAGGACTTTAAACAGGAGAAAGGATGATTTTTTTTACCCCAAATGAAACCAGCTTACAGCACCTGGTATTCCCAGGCGGTCTCCCATCCAGGTACAAACCAGGCCCAACCGTGCTTAGCTTCCGAGATCAGACGAGATCGGGCGTGTTCGCAGTGGTGTGGCCGTAAGCAATTGCTCCTGGCACCAGACAGGACTTTAAACAGGAGAAAGGATCATTTTTTTTACCCCAAATGAAAATAGCTTACAGCACCTGGTATTCCCAGGCGGTCTCCCATCCAGGTACTAACCAGGCCCGACCGTGCTTACCTTCCGAGATCAGACGAGATCGGGCGTGTTCACTGTGGTGTGGCCGTAAGCAATTGCTTCGGGCACCAGACAGGACTTTAAACAGGAGAAAGGATGATTTTTTTTACCCCAAATGAAATTAGCTTACAGCACCTGGTATTCCCAGGCCCGACCGTGCTTACCTTCCGAGATCAGACGAGATCGGGCGTGTTCACTGTGGTGTGGCCGCAAGTAATTGCTTCGGGCACCAGACAGGACTTTAAACAGGAGAAAGGATGATTTTTTTTACCCCAAATGAAAATAGCTTACAGCACCTGGTATTCCCAGGCGGTCTCCCATCCAGGTACTAACCAGGCCCGACCGTGCTTAGCTTCCGAGATCAGACGAGATCGTGCGTGTTCGCAGTGGTGTGGCCGTAAGCAATTGCTCCTTGCACCAGACAGGACTTTAAACAGGAGAAAGGATCATTTTTTTTTACCCCAAATGAAAATAGATTACAGCACCTGGTATTCCCAGGCGGTCTCCCATCCAAGTACTAACCAGGCACGACCGTGCTTAGCTTCCGAGATCAGACGAGATCGGTCGTGTTCACGGTGGTGTGGCCGTAAGCAACTGCTCCTGGCACCAGACAGGACTTTAAACATGAGAAAGGATGATTTTTTTTACCCCAAATGAAAATAGCTTACAGCACTTGGTATTCCCAGGCGGTCTCCCATCCAGGTACTAACCAGGCCCGACCGTGCTTAGCTTCCGAGATCAGACGATATCGGGCGTGTTTGCAGTGGTGTGGGCGTAAGCAATTGCTCATGGCACCAGACAGGACTTTAAACAGGAGAAAGGATGATTTTTTTTACCCCAAATGAAAATAGCTCACAGCACCTGGTATTCCCAGGCGGTCTCCCATCCAGGTACTAACCAGGCCGACCGTGCTTAGCTTCCGAGATCAGACGAGATCGGGCGTGTTCGCAGTGGTGTGGCCGTGAGCAATTGCTCCTGGCACCAGACAGGACTTTAAACAGGAGAAAGGATCATTTTTTTTACCCCAAATGAAAACAGATTACAGCACCTGGTATTGCCAGGCGGTCTCCCATCCAAGTACTATCCAGGCCTGACCGTGCTTACCTTCCTAGATCAGACGAGATCGGGCGTGTTCACTGTGGTGTGGCCGTAAGCAATTGCTTCGGGCACCAGACAGGACTTTAAACAGGAGAAAGGATGATTTTTTTTACCCCAAATGAAAATAGCTTACAGCACCTGGTATTCCCAGGCGGTCTCCCATCCAGGTACTAACCAGGCCCGACCGTGCTTAGCTTCCGTGATCAGACGAGATCTGGCGTGTTCGCAGTGGTGTGGCCGTAAGCAATTGCTCCTGGCACCAGACAGGACTTTAAACAGGAGAAAGGATCATTTTTTTTACCCCAAATGAAAATAGATTACAGCACCTGGTGTTCCCAGGCGGTCTCCCATCCAAGTACTAACCAGGCCCGACCGTGCTTAGCTTCCGAGATCAGACGAGATCGAGCGTGTTAACGGTGGTGTGGCCGTAAGCAATTGCTCCTGGCACCAGACAGGACTTTAAACAGGAGAAAGGATGATTTTTTTTACCCCAAATGAAAATAGATTACAGCACCTGGTATTCCCAGGCGGTCTCCCATCCAAGTACTAACCAGGCCCGACCGTGCTTAGCTTCCGAGATCAGACGAGATCGGGCGTGTTCACTGTGGTGTGGCCGTAAGCAATTGCTTCGGGCACCAGACAGGACTTTAAACAGGAGAAAGGATGATTTTTTTTACCCCAAATGAAAATAGCTTACAGCACCTGGTATTCCCAGGCGGTCTCCCATCCAGGTACTAACCAGGCCCGACCGTGCTTAGCTTCCGTGATCAGACGAGATCGGGTGTGTTCGCAGTGGTGTGGCCGTAAGCAATTGCTCCTGGCACCAGACAGGACTTTAAACAGGAGAAAGGATGATTTTTTTTACCCCAAATGAAAATAGATTACAGCACCTGGTATTCCCAGGCGGTCTCCCATCCAAGTACTAACCAGGCCCGACCGTGCTCAGCTTCCGAGATCAGACGAGATCGGGCGTGTTCACGGTGGTGTGGCCGTAAGCAATTACTCCTGGCACCAGACAGGACTTTAAACAGGAGAAAGGATCATTTTTTTTACCCCAAATGAAAATAGATTACAGCACCTGGTATTCTCAGGCGGTCTCCCATCCAAGTACTAACCAGGCCCGACCGTGCTTAGCTTCCGAGATCAGACGAGATCGGTCGTGTTCACGGTGGTGTGGCCGTAAGCAACTGCTCCTGGCACCAGACAGGACTTTAAACAGGAGAAAGGATGATTTTTTTTACCCCAAATGAAAATAGCTTACAGCACTTGGTATTCCCAGGCGGTCTCCCATCCAGGTACTAACCAGGCCCGACCGTGCTTAGCTTCCGAGATCAGATGATATCGGGCGTGTTTGCAGTGGTGTGGCCGTAAGCAATTGCTCCTGGCACCAGACAGGACTTTAAACAGGAGAAAGGATCATTTTTTTTTACCCCAAATGAAAATAGATTACAGCACCTGGTATTGCCAGGCGGTCTCCCATCCAAGTACTATCCAGGCCTGACCGTGCTTACCTTCCGAGATCAGACGAGATCGGGCGTGTTCACTGTGGTGTGGCCGTAAGCAATTGCTTCGGGCACCAGACAGGACTTTAAACAGGAGAAAGGATGATTTTTTTTACCCCAAATGAAAATAGCTCACAGCACCTGGTATTCCCAGGCGGTCTCCCATCCAGGTACTAACCAGGCCCGACCGTGCTTAGCTTCCGAGATCAGACGAGATCGGGCGTGTTCGCAGTGGTGTGGCCGTGAGCAATTGCTCCTGGCACCAGACAGGACTTTAAACAGGAGAAAGGATGATTTTTTTTACCCCAAATGAAAATAGATTACAGCACCTGGTATTCCCAGGCGGTCTCCCATCCAAGTACTAACCAGGCCCGACCGTGCTTAGCTTCCGAGATCAGATGTGATCGGTCGTGTTCACGGTGGTGTGGCCGTAAGCAACTGCTCCTGGCACCAGACAGGACTTTAAACAGGAGAAAGGATGATTTTTTTTACCCCAAATGAAAATAGCTTACAGCACCTGGTATTCCCAGGCGGTCTCCCATCCAGGTACTAACCAGGCCCGACCGTGCTTAGCTTCCGAGATCAGACGATATCGGGCGTGTTTGCAGTGGTGTGGCCGTAAGCAATTGCTCCTGGCACCAGACAGGACTTTAAACAGGAGAAAGGATCATTTTTTTTTACCCCAAATGAAAATAGATTACAGCACCTGGTTTTGCCAGGCGGTCTCCCATCCAAGTACTATCCAGGCCTGACCGTGCTTACCTTACTAGATCAGACGAGATCGGGCGTGTTCACTGTGGTGTGGCCGTAAGCAATTGCTTCGGGCACCAGACAGGACTTTAAACAGGAGAAAGGATGATTTTTTTTACCCCAAATGAAAATAGCTTACAGCACCTGGTATTCCCAGGCG
Organism: Micromesistius poutassou; assembly: GCF_964030765.1. Lineage (NCBI taxonomy): Eukaryota > Metazoa > Chordata > Actinopteri > Gadiformes > Gadidae > Micromesistius > Micromesistius poutassou. Next base: position 19,592,032 of record NC_140271.1, on the reverse strand, counting down.
GTCTCCCATCCAGGTACTAACCAGGCCCGACCGAGCTTAGCTTCCGAGATCAGACGAGATCGGGTGTGTTCGCAGTGGTGTGGCCGTAAGCAATTGCTCCTGGCACCAGACAGGACTTTAAACAGGAGAAAGGATCATTTTTTTTACCCCAAATGAAAATAGATTACAGCACCTGGTGTTCCCAGGCGGTCTCCCATCCAAGTACTAACCAGGCCCGACCGTGCTTAGCTTCCGAGATCAGACGAGATCGGGCGTGTTAACGGTGGTGTGGCCGTAAGCAATTGCTCCTCGCACCAGACAGGACTTTAAACAGGAGAAAGGATGAATTTTTTTGCCCCAAATGAAAATAGCTTACAGCACCTGGTATTCCTAGGCGGTCTCCCATCCAGGTACTAACCAGGCCCGACCGTGCTTAGCTTCCGAGATCAGACGAGATCTGGCGTGTTCGCAGTGGTGTGGCCGTAAGCAATTGCTCCTGGCACCAGACAGGACTTTAAACAGGAGAAAGGATCATTTTTTTTACCCCAAATGAAAATAGATTACAGCACCTGGTGTTCCCAGGCGGTCTCCCATCCAAGTACTAACCAGGCCCGACCGTGCTTATCTTCCGAGATCAGACGAGATCGGGCGTGTTAACGGTGGTGTGGCCGTAAGCAATTGCTCCTGGCACCAGACAGGACTTTAAACAGGAGAAAGGATGATTTTTTTTACCCCAAATGAAAATAGCTTACAGCACCTGGTATTCCCAGGCGGTCTCCCATCCAGGTACTAACCATCCCCGACCGTGCTTTGCTTCCGAGATCAGACGAGATCGGGCGTGTTCGCAGTGATGTGGCCGTAAGCAATTGATCCTGGCACCAGACAGGACTATAAACAGGAGAAAGGATCATTTTTTTTACCCCAAATGAAAATAGATTACAGCACCTGGTATTCCCAGGCGGTCTCCCATCCAAGTACTAACCAGGCCCGACCATGCTTAGCTTCCGAGATCAGACGAGATCGGGCGTGTTCCCGGTGGTGTGGCCGTAAGCAATTGCTCCTGGCACCAGACAGGACTTTAAACAGGAGAAAGGATGATTTTTTTTACCCCAAATGAAAATAGGCTACAGCACCTGGTATTCCCAGGCGGTCTCCCATCCAGGTACTAACCAGGCCCGACCGAGCTTAGCTTCCGAGATCAGACGAGATCAGGTGTGTTCGCAGTGGTGTGGCCGTAAGCAATTGCTCCTGGCACCAGACAGGACTTTAAACAGGAGAAAGGATCATTTTTTTTACCCCAAATGAAAATAGATCACAGCACCTGGTATTCCCAAGCGGTCTCCCATCCAAGTACTAACCAGGCCCGACCGTGCTTAGCTTCCGAGATCAGACGAGATTGGGCGTGTTCACGGTGGTGTGGCCGTAAGCAATTGCTCCTGGCACCAGACAGGACTTTAAACAGGAGAAAGGATGATTTGTTTTACCCCAAATGAAGATAGATTACAGCACCTGGTATTCCCAGGCGGTCTCCCATCCAAGTACTAATCAGGCCCGACTGTGCTTAGCTTCCGAGATCAGACGGGATCGGGCGTGTTCACGGTGGTGTGGCCGTAAGCAATTGCGCCTGGCACCAGACAGGACTTTAAACAGGAGAAAGGATGATTTTTTTTACCCCAAATGAAAATAGCTTACAGCACCTGGAATTCCCAGGCGGTCTCCCATCCAGGTACTAACCAGGCCTGACCGTGCTTAGCTTCCGAGATCAGACGAGATCGGGCGTGTTCTCAGTGGTGTGGCCGTAAGCAATTGCTCCTGGCACCAGACAGGACTTTAAACAGGAGAAAGGATCATTTTTTTTACCCCAAATGAAAATAGCTTACAGCACCTGGTATTCCCAGGCGGTCTCCCATCCAGGTACTAACCAGGCCCGACCGTGCTTAGCTTCCGAGATCAGACGACATCTGGCGTGTTCGCAGTGGTGTGGCTGTAAGCAATTGCTCCTGGCACCAGACAGGACTTTAAACAGGAGAAAGGATCATTTTTTTTACCCCAAATGAAAATAGATTACAGCACCTGGTGTTCCCAGGCGGTCTCCCATCCAAGTACTAACCAGGCCCGACCATGCTTAGCTTCCTAGATCAGACGAGATCGGGCGTGTTAACGGTGGTGTGGCCGTAAGCAATTGCTCCTGGCACCAGACAGGACTTTAAACAGGAGAAAGGATGATTTTTTTTACCCCAAATGAAAATAGATTACAGCACCTGGTATTCCCAGGCGGTCTCCCATCCAAGTACTAATCAGGCCCGACTGTGCTTAGCTTCCGAGATCAGACGGGATCGGGCGTGTTCACGGTGGTGTGGCCGTAAGCAATTGCTCCTGGCACCAGACAGGACTTTAAACAGGAGAAAGGATGATTTTTTTTACCCCAAATGAAAATAGCTTACAGCACCTGGTATTCCCAGGCGGTCTCCCATCCAGGTACTAACCAGTCCTGACCGTGCTTAGCTTCCGAGATCAGACGAGATCGGGCGTGTTCTCAGTGGTGTGGCCGTAAGCAATTGCTCCTGGCACCAGACAGGACTTTAAACAGGAGAAAGGATCATTTTTTTTACCCCAAATGAAAATAGCTTACAGCACCTGGTATTCCCAGGCGGTCTCCCATCCAGGTACTAACCAGGCCTCACCGTGCTTAGCTTCCAATTCAGACGAGATCGGTCGTGTTCTCAGTGGTGTGGCCGTAAGCAATTGCTCCTGGCACCAGACAGGACTTTAAACAGGAGAAAGGATCATTTTTTTTACCCCAAATGAAAATAGCTTACAGCACCTGGTATTCCCAGGCGGTCTCCCATCCAGGTACTAACCAGGCCCGACCGTGCTTAGCTTCCGAGATCAGACGAGATCGGGCGTGTTCGCAGTGGTGTGGCCGTAAGCAATTGCTCCTGGCACCAGACATGACTTTAAACAGGAGAACGGATCATTTTTTTTACCCCAAATGAAAATAGATTAGAGCACCTGGTATTCCCAGGCTGTCTCCCATCCAAGTACTAACCAGGCCCGACCGTGCTTAGCTTCCGAGATCAGACGAGATCGGGCGTGTTCGCAGTTGTGTGGCCGTAATCAATTTCTCCTGGCACCAGACAGGACTTTAAACAGGAGAAAGGATGATTTTTTTTACCCCAATTGAAAATAGATTACAGCACCTGGTATTCCCAGGCGGTCTCCCATCCAAGTACTAACCAGGCCCGACCGTGCTTAGCTTCCGAGATCAGACGAGATCGGGCGTGTTCCCGGTGGTGTGGCCGTAAGCAATTGCTCCTGGCACCAGACAGGACTTTAAACAGGAGAAAGGATGATTTTTTTTACCCCAAATGAAAATAGCTTACAGCACCTGGTATTCCCAGGCGGTCTCCCATCCAGGTACTAACCAGGCCCGACCGTGCTTAGCTTCCTAGATCAGACGATATCGGGCGTGTTCGCAGTGGTGTGGCCGTAAGCAATTGCTCCTGGCACCAGACAGGACTTTAAACAGGAGAAAGGATGATTTTTTTTACCCCAAATGAAAATAGCTTACAGCACCTGGTATTCCCAGGCGGTCTCCCATCCAGGTACTAACCATGCCCGACCGTTCTTAGCTTCCGAGATCAGACGAGATCGGGCGTGTTCGCAGTGGTGTGGCCGTAAGCAATTGCTCCTGGCACCAGACAGGACTTTAAACAGGAGAAAGGATCATTTTTTTTTACCCCAAATGAAAATAGCTTACAGCACCTGGTATTCCCAGGCGGTCTCCCATCCAGGTACTAACCAGGCCCGACCGTGCTTAGCTTCCGAGATCAGACGAGATCGGGCGTGTTCGCAGTGGTGTGGCCGTAAGCAATTGCTCCTGGCACCAGACAGGACTTTAAACAGGAGAAAGGATCATTTTTTTTACCCCAAATGAAAATAGATTACAGCACCTGGTATTCCCAGGCGGTCTCCCATCCAAGTACTATCCAGGCCTGACCGTGCTTAGCTTCCGATATCAGACGAGATCGGGCGTGTTCACGGTGGTGTGGCCGTAAGCAATTGCTTCGGGCACCAGACAGGACTTTAAACAGGAGAAAGGATGATTTTTTTTACCCCAAATGAAAATAGCTTACAGCACCTGGTATTCCCAGGCGGTCTCCCATCCAGGTACTAACCAGGCCCGACCGTGCTTAGCTTCCGAGATCAGACGAGATCGGGCGTGTTCGCAGTTGTGTGGCCGTAAGCAATTGCTCCTGGCACCAGACAGGACTTTAAACAGGAGAAAGGATCATTTTTTTTACCCCAAATGAAAATAGATTACAGCACCTGGTATTCCCAGGCGGTCTCCCATCCAAGTACTAACCAGGCCCGACCGTGCTTAGCTTCCGAGATCAGACGAGATCGGGCGTGTTCCCGGTGGTGTGGTCGTAAGCAATTGCTCCTGGCACCAGACAGGACTTTAAACAGGAGAAAGGATGATTTTTTTTACCCCAAATGAAAATAGCTTACAGCACCTGGTATTCCCAGGCGGTCTCCCATCCAGGTACTAACCAGGCCCGACCGTGCTTAGCTTCCTAGATCAGACGATATCGGGCGTGTTCGCAGTGGTGTGGCCGTAAGCAAATGCTCCTGGCACCAGACAGGACTTTAAACAGGAGAAAGGATGATTTTTTTTACCCCAAATGAAAATAGCTTACAGCACCTAGTATTCCCAGGCGGTCTCCCATCCAGGTACTAACCAGGCCCGACCGTGCTTAGCTTCCGAGATCAGACGAGATCGGGCGTGTTCGCAGTGGTGTGGCCGTAAGCAATTACTCCTGGCACCAGACAGGACTTTAAACAGGATAAAGGATCATTTTTTTTACCCCAAATGAAAATAGCTTACAGCACCTGGTATTCCCAGGCGGTCTCCCATCCAGGTACTAACCAGGCCCGACCATGCTTAGCTTCCGAGATCAGACGAGATCGGGCGTGTTCGCAGTGGTGTGGCCGTAAGCAATTGCTCCTGGCACCAGACAGGACTTCAAACAGGAGAAAGGATCATTTTTTTTACCCCAAATGAAAATAGATTACAGCACCTGGTATTCCCAGGCGGTCTCCCATCCAAGTACTATCCAGGCCTGACCGTGCTTAGCTTCCGATATCAGACGAGATCGGGCGTGTTTTTTTTTTTTTTTTTCAACAGTACATAACATTTCATGCATCCTTTCCGTTATTCATTTTTAAACCAAAAAGGCGGACATCACCTGTTTCCATCATTAGAAAATTGCATTCCAAACCCTGTCCATGTCTCTGGCACCTGTAGGCCTGAAGAAATCTCATAGACACCATCTATGACCACAAAACTGGATCAAAAATAAACAATTACAAAATAGTGAGTCCACCTTCTGACCTTTAGCGATCCCGCATCCTACAGGCCTCCATCTAAATAGATAGACCAGTATCACAACAAAACAAAAATAGTGCACAAACTGGTCTCAGCACCCCATAAGCAATACATTCAACCAAAACCAAAAATTAGCTTCTTATCCTCCCCAATTATAATGAAAGTGCTCCCTGCCACAAAACTCCTGAGGAAGTCTCCCATGCTAACATAACTATACAGAGTGCTCACATCTCTTTTCATCATGCACTGAAAAACATCCCACACATCAGCTGTCTTTTTCTCATAATGGGCCAAGTTTCTTCGCAGTTTGACTGCAAACCTTGCATGGCTCAGCACGTAGTTTAGAAGTGACACATTGCATTCATCCATCTTACCATTCACGCCAAACAACCACAACTCTCTCCATTCCATCTTCTTAACCCATTCCCCTTTCCAACATCGATTAATTAATTCCTTGATTTTCCCAAAATAAACTCTCAGTCCAGCACACTCAAAAAACTCATGCATACACGTTTCCACACCTACTTCACAAACATCACATTCTTTCCTCACATTCACATCAAACTTACTAATGACTAAATTGTTAAACACTCTATTGTGACGTAGTAGGAAATCAAAGTTCTCACATTCAACATTGTTCCACTTCACTCTGAGATTCATCCAGATTTTCCTCATATCCATATCGCTTTCACGCATCACTTTCTCCCATACTTTCTCCCCTGCTGGTCTTTTCCCTTCTTTACCCCGCAGACACTCGTATATCGTTTTAGTTTTCATACTCAACACACATACCCTTTTCTCACCTTCCTCAACGTACATTTCCACCTCCCCTCCCTCACTTGATCCACTCTCATTCTCAATCATACTCTTCCATTCTCTCGGCATCCCATTCTTTATTTTCTCCATTATTCCTTCTGCTGTACCCAACCACATTTCCTCCTCCCTCCCCCTTACCGCATCCATTATTGCCTGTGCCCTCATAAACCCTGGTACATATTCATATACAACATCCCTGATAGTCCTGATCCCCGCCCTCCAGATAACCCTGTTGTACAACGTTTCCCCTTCATGTGTTATTTGCGGATTCATAAATATTGGCTGTTGCCATACCTGCTGCACATTTTTACATCCATATTTGATCTTGCCGACAAACTCTCCCCATGCTACCAGCATCTCCTTATGAAACTCACTCACATCACCCAGCATTCCCCTCTTCTTTTGTATAAACACTCCACTCTCCCCACACCCTCCACATCTGTGCATAGCCTCTTTCAGAAAAAGCTTCCAGACATGATCTTTTGGGTTCTTTAGATACCTTAACATCATCTTCACCCTTAGTGCTCTCTTTTTCACCTCTAGGTTGACCAGCTTTAACCCACCGTCCTTGTAATCGTTCTCCAAAACCTCCCTTGCAATTCTGACTCCCTTCCCTCCCCACAGAAACTCACTCACCATTCTCTCCACTTCCTTGCCCACTTTAACAGGCACATCCAACACATTCATTACATACACCAATTTGCTCATCACTAATCCATTCACTACAATAGTCTTCCCCTTTAATTTTAGACCTCTCATTTTCCAAAAACCCAGTGTTTTCTTTATACTATTCAATAATCCTTCATACTGCACATCTCTCCCTTCTTTATCTGCTATCCCTAAATTAACCCCTAACACCTTAAAATTGTCCTTCCTTTCCTTCATCTCAATCTCACACCTCTCAACCCTGTCTCCACCTACATACATTATTTCAGATTTCTCTATATTGACTTTGGCCCCCGAAGCCCTCCCATATTGTTCCACGCACCTCAATACTTCCCCTACACTTTCCCTATCTTTAACTGTGACTGTGGTGTCATCTGCGTATTGATATATCAGACTTGTGTTCCCATCTGGTAATCCTATGCCCCTAATGCCACCATTTTGTGCCAGGAGCGCCGCTAAGGGCTCTGCCGACAGTGAGTACAGCAGAGCCGACAGCGGACACCCCTGCCTAACTGACCTCTCTAATCTAAAACTGTCTGTGATTATCCCGTTGACCTTAACCTTGCTAACTGCTCTATCATACATTATCTTAATCCACCCAATTAACCTATTCCCAAAACCCATAGCCTCCAACACCCTGTATAAATATTTGTGGTCTACTCTATCAAATGCTTTATTTAAGTCTAAACTCAAAACTATCCCTGTATTCTGTGCCTTCATGTGCTGTATGGTGTCCCTGATGCTGCTGACTGTGTCTGCTATGTCCCTACCCGGTATGCTGTATGCCTGTGTGTTTCCCACCACCGTCCCTATAACCCCCTTGATCCTATTAGCTAACACCCGTGCCAGTATTTTATAATCATTGTTTAGCATACTCAGTGGCCTGTAATTCTCTAATCTGTCCCTATCCCCTTTCTTATAAATACTGCTAACTATTCCTATCATCATACTGTCTAACAACTCCCCCGTCTCCTCTATCTGCCTAAATACCCTATCTAGCACTGGCACTAACTCCTGTCTAAACTCTCTGTAAAACTCCCCTGTTATCCCATCTGTCCCTGGACTTTTGTTTCTTCCTAACCCTGCTATTGCTGCCTCTATTTCTCCTAGCCCTATCTCTCCCTCACAACTCTCTTTATCCGCTTCACTCAGTCTAGCTCTCACCTTATCTAAAACTAGTTCTAGGTCTCTATCATCCGTCTCTTCTTTCCTAAATAAATCAGTGTAAAATTCCTGCACCCTCTCAGCTATCCCTACAAAGTCTGTTATTATTTCCCCATCTCTCCCCACAACCTTCTCTAAGTAATTCCTTTCCTGTTTAGTTTTTTCTAATCCTAAAAAGTATTTTGTGCACTTTTCACCCTCTACTACGTACCTAGCCCTGCTCCTAACTATTGCCCCATTGCACCTTCTCTGTTCAATTTCCCCTAGTTCTCCTTTAATCCTTACGTATTCTTTTAAATCACTCTCTCCCACATCAGCACGAGCAGCCTCTCTATCTAACTCTTCCTTTAATCTTCTCTCCTTTTCGCACTCAAACCTTTTCCTATACCTGCTGTATCCTATGCTTGTCTTCTTTATTTCTGCCTTCACACTCTCCCACCACCCACCAATGTCTTCGTCATACATGCTTTCATCAATTCTCCTTCTCAAACATTCTCTCACTCTGTTTTTATATTTCTCATCCTTCAGCAATTCACTATTCAGACACCACACTCCTCCCCCCCTCCTCTGTATTGTGCTCACTATGCTGAACTTTAAAACCTTGTGATCGCTCAGTACTGTTGTGTTGTATTGTATTGTGCCTATCCTGTCCACCAAACCCCTTGTGCTCAGAATTAAATCTATCCGACTCTGTTTTAAAGTGCCTGCCACCATTTGTGTTCTTGAAAAAACCCTGCCCTCCGGATTCCTCTCTCTCCACACATCAAACATCTTTCTCTCCTTCATCAATTCTTTTAGCACAGCCCTTGATGAGTCGTTTCTATATTGCATGTTCACAGACACATCTAGCCTTCCACACCACACATTAAAGTCACCCACTACTATGCATTCTTCACCACACATTCTCCCCAGCTTTTGCAAAAAAGACCTTCTCTCCTTCTCCTCATTCGGCGCATACACATTCAGCAATCGACACATTTTACCCAAGTACTCAAAGGTAATTCCTATCACCCTCCCATCCCCATCATCCACACACTTCGTCACATTCTCAACCACTCCCCTTTTCACTAAAATTGCTACCCCTCTAGATTTAACACCACCATTATTCACATACATGTCCCCCATCCATTCTCTCTCAACCACTCTCATAACCTCCTCATCCCAATGTGTCTCTTGTAAACATATTATGTCAGCCTCACACACCATCAAGGTTTGCTGCCTCCTGTTCCTGTCCCTTAGCCCGTTAGCGTTAAGAGAAGATATTCTGATCATTAAAAGTATACATGAGAAGAGATTCCACACGTTATGTTCTTAATTCACACTTTTTTTCCCCTTATCTTCTCTCTCCTTCCTCCCCGATGGTCTTTTCCTATTTCCACCCACCACCTCCATGTTTTCCTCCCCTCTGTCTGATATATCCGAACCCACCCACCTCCTGCTTTCTGTCGTATCCGAAGCCCTCCACCCCCACTTATTCCCCCTTGCCTCCGACCTTCCCTCTCCCTGTCCCACCACAGTCATTCCACTCTTTTCCCCGTTCTTCTCCCCTCCTTTCGCTCCCTCACCCACGCTTCTCCGCTCCTCTCGTTCGTCCGTCCCTCTCACCGCACTGTCCACGCTGTAGCCGTTCTCCTCC
>NC_140271.1:19572382-19577382 GCF_964030765.1 Micromesistius poutassou | reverse complement strand
CACCTGGTATTCCCAGGCGGTCTCCCATCCAGGTACTAACCAGGCCCGACCGTGCTTAGCTTCCGAGATCAGACGAGATCGGGCGTGTTTGCAGTGGTGTGGCCGTAAGCAATTGCTCCTGGCACCAGACAGGACTTTAAACAGGAGAAAGGATCTTTTTTTTTTACCCCAAATGAAAATAGATTACAGCACCTGGTATTGCCAGGCGGTCTCCCATCCAAGTACTATCCAGGCCTGACCGTGCTTACCTTCCGAGATCAGACGAGATCGGGCGTGTTCACTGTGGTGTGGCCGTAAGTAATTGCTTCGGGCACCAGACAGGACTTTAAACAGGAGAAAGGATGATTTTTTTTACCCCAAATGAAAATAGCTTACAGCACCTGGTATTCCCAGGCGGTCTCCCATCCAGGTACTAACCAGGCCCGACCGTGCTTAGCTTCCGAGATCAGACGAGATCGGACGTGTTAACGGTGGTGTGGCCGTAAGCAATTGCTCCTGGCACCAGACAGGACTTTAAACAGGAGAAAGGATGATTTTTTTTACCCCAAATGAAAATAGATTACAGCACCTGGTATTCCCAGGCGGTCTCCCATCCAAGTACTAACCAGGCCCGACCGTGCTCAGCTTCCGAGATCAGACGAGATCGGGCGTGTTCACGGTGGTGTGGCCGTAAGCAATTACTCCTGGCACCAGACAGGAGTTTAAACAGGAGAAAGGATGAATTTTTTTGCCCCAAATGAAAATAGCTTACAGCACCTGGTATTCCCAGGCGGTCTCCCATCCAGGTACTAACCAGGCCCGACCGTGCTTAGCTTCCGAGATCAGACGAGATCGGGCGTGTTCGCAGTGGTGTGGCCGTAAGCAATTGCTCCTGGCACCAGACAGGACTTTAAACAGGAGAAAGGATCATTTTTTTTACCCCAAATGAAAATAGATTACAGCACCTGGTATTCCCAGGCGGTCTCCCATCCAAGTACTAACCAGGCCCGACCGTGCTTAGCTTCCGAGATCAGACGAGATCGGTCGTGTTCACGGTGGTGTTGCCGTAAGCAACTGCTCCTGGCACCAGACAGGACTTTAAACATGAGAAAGGATGATTTTTTTTACCCCAAATGAAAATAGCTTACAGCACTTGGTATTCCCAGGCGGTCTCCCATCCAGGTACTAACCAGGCCCGACCGTGCTTAGCTTCCGAGATCAGACGATATCGGGCGTGTTTGCAGTGGTGTGGCCGTAAGCAATTGCTCATGGCACCAGACAGGACTTTAAACAGGAGAAATGATCATTTTTTTTTACCCCAAATGAAAATAGATTACAGCACCTGGTATTGCCAGGCGGTCTCCCATCCAAGTACTATCCAGGCCTGACCGTGCTTACCTTCCGAGATCAGACGAGATCGGGCGTGTTCACTGTGGTGTGGCCGTACGAAATTGCTTCGGGCACCAGACAGGACTTTAAACAGGAGAAAGGATGATTTTTTTTACCCCAAATGAAAATAGCTCACAGCACCTGGTATTCCCAGGCGGTCTCCCATCCAGGTACAAACCAGGCCGACCGTGCTTAGCTTCCGAGATCAGACGAGATCGGGCGTGTTCGCAGTGGTGTGGCCGTAAGCAATTGCTCCTGGCACCAGACAGGACTTTAAACAGGAGAAAGGATGATTTTTTTTACCCCAAATGAAAATAGCTTACAGCACCTGGTATTCCCAGGCGGTCTCCCATCCAGGTACTAACCAGGCCTGACCGTGCTTAGCTTCCGAGATCAGACGAGATCGGGTGTGTTCGCAGTGGTGTGGCCGTAAGCAATTGCTCCTGGCACCAGACAGGACTTTAAACAGGAGAAAGGATGATTTTTTTTACCCCAAATGAAAATAGATTACAGCACCTGGTATTCCCAGGCGGTCTCCCATCCAAGTACTAACCAGGCCCGACCGTGCTCAGCTTCCGAGATCAGACGAGATCGGGCGTGTTCACGGTGGTGTGGCCGTAAGCAATTACTCCTGGCACCAGACAGGACTTTAAACAGGAGAAAGGATGAATTTTTTTGCCCCAAATGAAAATAGCTTACAGCACCTGGTATTCCCAGGCGGTCTCCCATCCAGGTACTAACCAGGCCCGACCGTGCTGAGCTTCCGAGATCAGACGAGATCGGGCGAGTTCGCAGTGGTGTGGCCGTAAGCAATTGCTCCTGGCACCAGACAGGACTTTAAACAGGAGAAAGGATCATTTTTTTTACCCCAAATGAAAATAGATTACAGCACCTGGTATTCTCAGGCGGTCTCCCATCCAAGTACTAACCAGGCCCGACCGTGCTTAGCTTCCGAGATCAGACGAGATCGATCGTGTTCACGGTGGTGTGGCCGTAAGCAACTGCTCCTGGCACCAGACAGGACTTTAAACAGGAGAAAGGATGATTTTTTTTACCCCAAATGAAAATAGCTCACAGCACCTGGTATTCCCAGGCGGTCTCCCATCCAGGTACTAACCAGGCCGACCGTGCTTAGCTTCCGAGATCAGACGAGATCGGGCGTGTTCGCAGTGGTGTGGCCGTAAGCAATTGCTCCTGGCACCAGACAGGACTTTAAACAGGAGAAAGGATGATTTTTTTTACCCCAAATGAAAATTGCTTACAGCACCTGGTATTCCCAGGCGGTCTCCCATCCAGGTACTAACCAGGCCCGACCGTGCTTAGCTTCCGAGATCAGACGAGATCGGGTGTGTTCGCAGTGGTGTGGCCGTAAGCAATTGCTCCTGGCACCAGACAGGACTTTAAACAGGAGAAAGGATGATTTTTTTTACCCCAAATGAAAATAGATTACAGCACCTGGTATTCCCAGGCGGTCTCCCATCCAAGTACTAACCAGGCCCGACCGTGCTCAGCTTCCGAGATCAGACGAGATCGGGCGTGTTCACGGTGGTGTGGCCGTAAGCAATTACTCCTGGCACCAGACAGGACTTTAAACAGGAGAAAGGATGAATTTTTTTGCCCCAAATGAAAATAGCTTACAGCACCTGGTATTCCCAGGCGGTCTCCCATCCAGGTACTAACCAGGCCCGACCGTGCTTAGCTTCCGAGATCAGACGAGATCGGGCGTGTTCGCAGTGGTGTGGCCGTAAGCAATTGCTCCTGGCACCAGACAGGACTTTAAACAGGAGAAAGGATCATTTTTTTTACCCCAAATGAAAATAGATTGCAGCACCTGGTATTCTCAGGCGGTCTCCCATCCAAGTACTAACCAGGCCCGACCGTGCTTAGCTTCCGAGATCAGACGAGATCGGTCGTGTTCACGGTGGTGTGGCCGTAAGCAACTGCTCCTGGCACCAGACAGGACTTTAAACAGGAGAAAGGATCATTTTTTTTTACCCCAAATGAAAATAGATTACAGCACCTGGTATTGCCAGGCGGTCTCCCATCCAAGTACTATCCAGGCCTGACCGTGCTTACCTTCCGAGATCAGACGAGATCGGGCGTGTTCACTGTGGTGTGGCCGTAAGCAATTGCTTCGGGCACCAGACAGGACTTTAAACAGGAGAAAGGATGATTTTTTTTACCCCAAATGAAAATAGCTCACAGCACCTGGTATTCCCAGGCGGTCTCCCAACCAGGTACTAACCAGGCCGACCGTGCTTAGCTTCCGAGATCAGACGAGATCGGGCGTGTTCGCAGTGGTGTGGCCGTAAGCAATTGCTCCTGGCACCAGACAGGACTTTAAACAGGAGAAAGGATGATTTTTTTACCCCAAATGAAAATAGCTTACAGCACCTGGTATTCCCAGGCGGTCTCCCATCCAGGTACTAACCAGGCCCGACCGTGCTTAGCTTCCGAGATCAGACGAGATCGGGCGTGTTCGCAGTGGTGTGGCCGTGAGGAATTGCTCCTGGCACCAGACAGGACCATTTTTTTTACCCCAAATGAAAACAGATTACAGCACCTGGTATTGCCAGGCGGTCTCCCATCCAAGTACTATCCAGGCCTGACCGTGCTTACCTTCCTAGATCAGACGAGATCGGGCGTGTTCACTGTGGTGTGGCCTTAAGCAATTGCTTCGGGCACCAGACAGGACTTTAAACAGGAGAAAGGATGATTTTTTTTACCCCAAATGAAAATAGCTTACAGCACCTGGTATTCCCAGGCGGTTTCCCATCCAGGTACTAACCAGGCCCGACCGTGCTTAGCTTCCGAGATCAGACGAGATCGTGCGTGTTCGCAGTGGTGTGGCCGTAAGCAATTGCTCCTGGCACCAGACAGGACTTTAAACAGGAGAAAGGATGATTTTTTTTACCCCAAATGAAAATAGCTTACAGCACCTGGTATTCCCAGGCGGTCTCCCATCCAGGTACTAAGCAGGCCCGACCGTGCTTAGCTTCCGAGATCAGACGAGATCGGGCGTGTTCGCAGTGGTGTGGCCGTAAGCAATTGCTCCTGGCACCAGACAGGACTTTAAACAGGAGAAAGGATGATTTTTTTTTACCCCAAATGAAAATAGCTTACAGCACCTGGTAGTCCCAGGCGGTCTCCCATCCAGGTACTAACCAGGCCCGACAGTGCTTAGCTTCCGAGATCAGACGAGATCGAGCGTGTTCACGGTGGTGTGGCCGTAAGCAATTGCTCCTGGCACCAGACAGGACTTTAAACAGGAGAAAGGATAATTTTTTTACCCCAAATGAAAATAGCTTACAGCACCTGGTATTCCCAGGCGGTCTCCCACCCAAGTACAAACCAGGCCCGACCGTGCTTAGCTTCCGAGATCAGAGGAGATCGGGCGTGTTCCCGGTGGTGTGGCCGTAAGCAATTGCTCCTGGCACCAGACAGGACTTTAAACATGAGAAAGGATGATTTTTTTTACCCCAAATGAAAATAGCTTACAGCACCTGGTATTCCCAGGCGGTCTCCCATCCAGGTACTAACCAGCCCCGACCGTGCTTAGCTTCCGAGATCAGACGTGTTCGCAGTGGTGTGGCCGTAAGCAATTGCTCCTGGCACCAGACAGGACTTTAAAC
>NC_140271.1:19529882-19567382 GCF_964030765.1 Micromesistius poutassou | reverse complement strand
TGAGATCGGGCATGTTCACGGTGGTGTGGCCGTAAGCAATTGCTCTTGGCACCAGACAGGACTTTAAACAGGAGAAAGGATGATTTTTTTTACCCCAAATGAAAATAGCTTACAGCACCTTGTATTCCCAGGCGGTCTCCCATCCAGGTACTAACCAGGCCCGACCGTGCTTAGCTTCCGAGATCAGACGAGATCGGGCGTGTTCGCAGTTGTGGGGCCGTAAGCTATTGCTCCAGGCACCAGACAGGACTTTAAACAGGAGAAAGGATCATTTTTTTTACCCCAAATGAAAATAGATTACAGCACCTGGTATTCCCAGGCGGTCTCCCATCCAAGTACTAACCAGGCCCGACCGTGCTTAGCTTCCGAGATCAGACGTGTTCCCGGTGGTGTGGCCGTAAGCAATTGCTCCTGGCACCAGACAGGACTTTAAACAGGAGAAAGGATGATTTTTTTTACCCCAAATGAAAATAGCTTACAGCACCTGGTATTCCCAGGCGGTCTCCCATCCAGGTACTAACCAGGCCCGACCGTGCTTAGCTTCCGAGATCAGACGAGATCGGGCGTGTTCGCAGTGGTGTGGCCGTAAGCAATTGCTCCTGGCACCAGACAGGACTTTAAACAGGAGAAAGGATGATTTTTTTTACCCCAAATGAAAATAGATTACAGCACCTGGTATTCCCAGGCGGTCTCCCATCCAAGTACTAACCAGGCCCGACCGTGCTCAGCTTCCGAGATCAGACGAGATCGGGCGTGTTTTTTTTTTTTTTTTCGCACAAAATATATACATACACCATCATACATAAATAACACAAATAAAACAAGCAAGATACTTCAGATCCATTTCAAACCAAAATAACTACAAACAATACTGGGTTAGCCGGGATGCTTTTGTAACAACTTTCAATACACTGGCCTCTCAACAAAATCAAGAAAAAGTCGTGAACTTAAAACACTAATTGACAAAACAAAAAATAGTAATCAGTCACCCTGCTGACCACTTTGCCGCATCTCCAGCCCGCAGGCGCCCCCTTCGATTCATCCGAAATCCAACTCCACTTCCCCATCGTCTCTAGGCACAACAAAAGTGCTCCCCTCCACAAACCCTCCGAGGAACTCCTCTTCCCCAATATAACTATAAACCATATTCACATCTCTTCTCATTATACTTTTAAAAACACTCCATACCTCAACTCTCTTCTTCTCATAATGGGCCAAATTCCTCCTGAGCTTGACAGCAAACCTTGCGTGGCTTAAAACATAATTTAACAGATTAACATTGCAACCTTCCACCTTACTTGTCACCCCAAACAGCCACAACTCTATCCATTCCTTTCTCTCCACAAACCCTCCACCCCAACATCTGTTTATTAATCCTTTAATTTTCACAAAGTATCCCTCCAACTCACAACATTCAACAAACTCATGCATACACGTTTCCACCCCCACTCCACACACATCACATTCCTTCCTCACATTCACATCAAACCTGCTGATTATTAAATTGTTAAACACCCTATTGTGCCGTAAAAGGAAATCAAAATTTTCACATTCAATACAGTTCCATTTCACTCTTAAATTCCTCCATATTCCCCCTACATCCATATCACTCATCATTCTAACCCATACTTTCTCTGCAGCCGGTCTCCTCACATTCTCCCCTCTTAAACATCTATATATTACTCTCGTTTTCACACTCTTCAGACTCACCCTCCTTTCTCCTTCCCCCACATACATTTCTATCTCTCCTTCTCCATTCATCACAGCCTCTCTCTCAATCATCCCAACCCATTCTCTCGGCATACCCTCCTTGATCCTTTCCAACACTCCCTGTGCCGTACCCAACCATATTTCATCCCCTCTTTCCCTCACCTCATCGACCATTACCTGTGCCCTCATGAATCCAGGTACATACTCATAGACTAAATCCTTCACCTTCCTGACCCCTGCTCTCCAAATCACCCTGTTATAAATTGTGTTCCCTTCAAATGTGATTTTTGGATTTAAAAACAGTGGTTGCTCCCATACCTGCTTTACATCCTTACACTCATACTTGACACATTTCACAAACTCTCCCCACGCTCCCAACACCTCCTTATAAAACTCAGATATTCCAACCAACATACCTTTCTTTAGTTCCATATACACTCCACTCTCTCCACACCCACCACACTTATTAATTGCTTCCCTAAAAAACACCTTCCATATATGATCCCTCTTGTCCTTTAAATATCTCACCACCATTTTCACCCTAAATGCTTTCTTTTTCCTATCTAAATTAATCAATTTTAACCCACCATCCTCATACTCATTTTCCATCACCTCCCTAGCTATCCTAACTCCCTTCCCACCCCACACAAACTCCTTCACCATTCTCTCCACCTCCTTCAAAACTCTATCAGGCACATCCAAAACATTCATTGCATACACAAGCTTGCTCATTACCAGCGCATTCACAACTGTCACCTTCCCCTTCAGCTTCAACCCTCTAAGTTTCCAAAACCCTAACGTCTTCCTAATACCATTCATTATCCCTTCAAACTGCATATCTCTCCCTTCTTTATCCTCTATCCCTAAGTTCACACCTAACATCCTAAAATAATCCTTTTTCTCTTTCAATCCTATCTCCCTCCTACCTGCTCTCTCCACACCTACATACATGATTTCTGACTTTTCTATGTTTATTTTTGCCCCTGATGCCCTGCCATATAGCTCTACACTACCTAAAACCTCACCTACACTTTCCCTGTCCCTTACTGTAACTGTCGTGTCGTCCGCATACTGAAATAATAAACTAACCCGCCCCTCTGGCAACTCTATGCCCCTGATCCTATCATTTTGCATGAGTAGTGCCGCTAGCGGCTCTGCCGACAAGGAGTACAGCAGGGCCGACAGCGGACAGCCTTGCCTAACCGACCTTTCTAATCTAAATGCGTCTGTGACTATCCCACTGATTTTAACACAACTCACTGCCCTGTCGTACATTCTCTTAT
This sequence comes from Micromesistius poutassou, assembly GCF_964030765.1. Taxonomy (NCBI): domain Eukaryota; kingdom Metazoa; phylum Chordata; class Actinopteri; order Gadiformes; family Gadidae; genus Micromesistius; species Micromesistius poutassou. Next base: position 19,564,389 of record NC_140271.1, on the reverse strand, counting down.
CCAACCTACCAACCTGTGCCCAAAACCAAATTTACCTAACACTCTATATAAATAATCATGATCCACCCTATCAAATGCTTTGTTCAGATCTATACTTACGACTATCCCCCCTTTATCTCTCTTCATAAATTCAATTGTGTCCCTGATACTGTTTATTGTGTCCGCTATGTCCCTACCTGGTATACTATATGCCTGCGTGCTTCCCACCACCTTCCCTATTACCTGTTTGATCCTGTTGGCTAACACCCTTGCTAAAACTTTATAATCACCATTCAGCATACTAAGTGGCCTATAATTCTGTAGCTTAACCCTGCTCCCTTTCTTGTGTATCATCGTTACTATCCCTGTCGACATGCTCAGCGGCATCTCGCCCTCCTCCTCTATCCATCTAAATAACCTCTCTAGCACTGGCACTAATTCCTCCCTAAACTCAACATAAAATTCACCAATTAACCCATCTATCCCTGGACTCTTATTTCTCCCTAGCCCACCTATCGCTTCATTTATTTCACCCGTCCCTATTCCTGTCTCACACATCTCCCTATCGTCATCGCTCACCCTAGCTTTCACACTATCCAACACCTGCATCATACTCTCCTCATCCACTTCTTCTTTTCTAAATAAATCCCTATAAAAATCTTCTACTCTTTCAACTATCCCTACAAAATCAGTAATCATCTCCCCTTCCTTTCCTTCCACCTTTTCTAAATAATTCTTCTTCTGCTTCGTCTTTTCTAATCCTAAAAAGAATCCTGTACATTTTTCTCCCTCAATCACATATCTAGCCCTACTTCTGACTATTGCACCCATACACCTCCTCTGTTCTATCTCCTTCAGTTCATCCCTCATTCTGATATACTTCCCCAAATCATAGCCTGCCTCCTCATCCGCTCTCTTTGCCTCTCTAGCTAAATCTCCCTTTAACCTCCTCTCTCTCTCTCTCTGTATCATATTCCTGCCTCTGCTATAACCCATACTCAATTATTTTATCTCTTCTTTCAAACTCTCCCACCACCTCCCAATGTCCTCCTCATACATTCTCTCGTTCTTCCTCCTCAATATACATTCTCTCACTTTCCTTTTGTACTTTTCTTCTCTCAGCAACTCACCGTTCATACACCACACGCCTCCCCCTCTCCTCTCAAACCCCTGACCTAAGTTAAACCCTAACACCATGTGATCACTGAGCGCAGTAACCTTGTACTCAATTCTCCCTATCCTACCTGCAATGCCATTTGTACTCAAGACTAAATCTAACCTACTCTGCTTTAACACTCCTCTCACCACTTGCCTCCTTGAAAAAACCCTCCCCTCTGGATTCCTTTCTCTCCACACATCCATTAAACCATTCACTCTCATCACCTCTTTCAACACACCTCTTGACGAGTCATTCCTGAAACACACACTCGCAGAAACATCCAACCTCCCACACCACACGTTAAAATCACCCACCACCAAACAGTTTTCCACACACATTCCCCCCAATCCCTCAAAAAAAACCCTCCTCTCCTTCTCCTCATTCGGCGCATACACATTCAACAATCGACATATTTTACCCAAGTACTCAAAGGTAATTCCTATCACCCTCCCATCACCATCATCCACACACTTCGTCACATTCTCAACCACTCCCCTTTTCACTAAAATTGCTACCCCTCTAGATTTAACACCACCATTATTCACATACATGTCCCCCATCCATTCTCTCTCAACCACTCTCATAACCTCCTCATCCCAATGTGTCTCTTATAAACATATTATGTCAGCCTCACACACCATCAAGGTTTGCTGCCTCCTGTTCCTGTCCCTTAGCCCGTTAGCGTTAAGAGAAGATATTCTGATCATTAAAAGTATACATGAGAAGAGATTCCACACGTTATGTTCTTAATTCGCACTTTTTTTCCCCTTATCTTCTCTCTCCTTCCTCCCCGATGGTCTTTTCCTATTTCCACCCACCACCTCCATGTTTTCCTCCCCTCTGTCTGATATATCCGAACCCACCCACCTCCTGCTTTCTGTCGTATCCGAAGCCCTCCACCCCCACTTATTCCCCCTTGCCTCCGACCTTCCCTCTCCCTGTCCCACCACAGTCATTCCACTCTTTTCCCCGTTCTTCTCCCCTCCTTTCGCTCCCTCACCCACGCTTCTCCGCTCCTCTCGTTCGTCCGTCCCTCTCACCGCACTGTCCACGCTGTAGCCGTTCTCCTCCCTTTCCTTCTCTCCTCTCGTTTCCGTTGTCTCTTCCGCTGCCGTCTCGTCCTCTGCCTCTCCATCCTGCTCCTCGTCCTCGTCCATCTCCTCTCCTTCCCCGCCGACTCCCACGCCACTTCCTTCCGAATCAGTCGCCTCCGCTCCGCTGCCGCCTTCTCCGCCCTCTCCTCTCGGTCGCTCCTCCTCCTCGTCGACGTCCGTCTCCCGGCCCCCGCCTTCTCCTCCTTGTCGCCTCTGTTCTCCGTCTGTGCCACACTCTCTTGCGTAGTGCCCCTGTCCATGGCACCTGTGGCATCTAAACTCCGGGCAGTCCCTCAGGATGTGCCCCGGTTGGATACACATCCTGCATACCCTCTCCTGTCTGTCGTGAATCACCCGAAAGTATTGGGGACCCGTAGCTGTACTGAACTTTGTTGAGTACGGCAATGACCTGACCAAGTCATTGAACTTCACTTTTAAAAACCTGGTCCCGTCTGCAATGTTCGTGCCCGGCCACATTCTCCTTTTGATCGGTGAGGCAGCTGAGACCCCCCACCCCTGTAGCTTCAGCAAAACGTCATTGTCCGTGGTGTACGCCGGAAGCTCCAGGAATGACACCACCGTTTCGTCACTTGTGAGCTCTTTAGCGACTATCCTGACCCCTTTTATTTTGAAGCCATCCATGAGTTTATTTTTCCCGCTGAGATATCCCATTGTTAATTCATACTTCCTCATCCCGGTTTTACGGCACGCCATCAACTCCCCACACACCTCCCTCGTCGCTTTTAACAGCTCCATCACCGTTATTGTATCCTCACCGATCAGTTCCACACTCACGGTCAGTTCCTTCTCATACTTGTTATCTCCCGCCTCTTCTCCCCTCTGGTCTTTCTTTCCGCCATCTTCTCCATCCAAGCCTTTTCCGTTTCCATTTCCCGTTTCCATTATGTCCGTCCGTGTTATGTTCCTTCCCCAAACAAATGGGAGGATTATCTTCCCCCAAACAGTGCCTCACTGTTTGGGGGAGGTGTATCGAAGAAAATCAAAAAACAAACAAAAAAAAAGGCACTTAAGCACGCTTAGAGGTAGCACAAACACTCAGCTGCTCTCTGCTCTCTTCCTGCTTCCTGCTTCCTGCTTGCGCACCTGAAACCAACTAGCTCCGACACTGTAGGGGGCGTCAGGGTGGTGTGGCCGTAAGCAATTACTCCTGGCACCAGACAGGACTTTAAACAGGAGAAAGGATGAATTTTTTTGCCCCAAATGAAAATAGCTTACAGCACCTGGTATTCCCAGGCGGTCTCCCATCCAAGTACTAACCAGGCCCGACCGTGCTTAGCTTCCGAGATCAGACGAGATCGGTCGTGTTCACGGCGGTGTGGCCGTAAGCAACTGCTCCTGGCACCAGACAGGACTTTAAACAGGAGAAAGGATGATTTTTTTTACCCCAAATGAAAATAGCTTACAGCACCTGGTATTCCCAGGCGGTCTCCCATCCAGGTACTAACCAGGCCCGACCGTGCTTAGCTTCCGAGATCAGACGATATCGGGCGTGTTTGCAGTGGTGTGGCCGTAAGCAATTGCTCCTGGCACCAGACAGGACTTTAAACAGGAGAAAGGATCATTTTTTTTTACCCCAAATGAAAATAGATTACAGCACCTGGTATTGCCAGGCGGTCTCCCATCCAAGTACTATCCAGGCCTGACCGTGCGTACCTTCCGAGATCAGACGAGATCGGGCGTGTTCACTGTGGTGTGGCCGTAAGCAATTGCTTCGGGCACCAGACAGGACTTTAAACAGGAGAAAGGATGATTTTTTTTACCCCAAATGAAAATAGCTTACAGCACCTGGTATTCCCAGGCGGTCTCCCATCCAGGTACTAACCAGGACCGACCGAGCTTAGCTTCGGAGATCAGACGAGATCGGTTGTGTTCGCAGTGGTGTGGCCGTAAGCAATTGCTCCTGGCACCAGACAGGACTTTAAACAGGAGAAAGGATCATTTTTTTTACCCCAAATGAAAATAGCTTACAGCACCTGGTATTCCCAGGCGGTCTCCCATCCAGGTACTAACCAGGCCCGACCGTGCTTAGCTTCCGAGATCGGGCGTGTTCGCAGTGGTGTGCCCGTAAGCAATTAATCCTGGCACCAGACATGACTTTAAACAGGAGAACGGATCATTTTTTTTACCCCAAATGAAAATAGATTACAGCACCTGGTATTCCCAGGCGGTCTCCCATCCAAGTACTAACCAGGCCCGACCGTGCTTAGCTTCCGAGATCAGATGAGATCGGGCATGTTCACGGTGGTGTGGCCGTAAGCAATTGCTCTTGGCACCAGACAGGACTTTAAACAGGAGAAAGGATGATTTTTTTTACCCCAAATGAAAATAGCTTACAGCACCTTGTATTCCCAGGCGGTCTCCCATCCAGGTACTAACCAGGCCCGACCGTGCTTAGCTTCCGAGATCAGACGAGATCGGGCGTGTTCGCAGTTGTGGGGCCGTAAGCTATTGCTCCAGGCACCAGACAGGACTTTAAACAGGAGAAAGGATCATTTTTTTTACCCCAAATGAAAATAGATTACAGCACCTGGTATTCCCAGGCGGTCTCCCATCCAAGTACTAACCAGGCCCGACCGTGCTTAGCTTCCGAGATCAGACGTGTTCCCGGTGGTGTGGCCGTAAGCAATTGCTCCTGGCACCAGACAGGACTTTAAACAGGAGAAAGGATGATTTTTTTTACCCCAAATGAAAATAGCTTACAGCACCTGGTATTCCCAGGCGGTCTCCCATCCAGGTACTAACCAGGCCCGACCGTGCTTAGCTTCCGAGATCAGACGAGATCGGGCGTGTTCGCAGTGGTGTGGCCGTAAGCAATTGCTCCTGGCACCAGACAGGACTTTAAACAGGAGAAAGGATGATTTTTTTTACCCCAAATGAAAATAGATTACAGCACCTGGTATTCCCAGGCGGTCTCCCATCCAAGTACTAACCAGGCCCGACCGTGCTCAGCTTCCGAGATCAGACGAGATCGGGCGTGTTTTTTTTTTTTGTTTTTTTTATTCGCACAAAATATATACATACACCATCATACATAAATAACACAAATAAAACAAGCAAGATACTTCAGATCCATTTCAAACCAAAATAACTACAAACAATACTGGGTTAGCCGGGATGCTTTTGTAACAACTTTCAATACACTGGCCTCTCAACAAAATCAAGAAAAAGTCGTGAACTTAAAACACTAATTGACAAAACAAAAAATAGTAATCAGTCACCCTGCTGACCACTTTGCCGCATCTCCAGCCCGCAGGCGCCCCCTTCGATTCATCCGAAATCCAACTCCACTTCCCCATCGTCTCTAGGCACAACAAAAGTGCTCCCCTCCACAAACCCTCCGAGGAACTCCTCTTCCCCAATATAACTATAAACCATATTCACATCTCTTCTCATTATACTTTTAAAAACACTCCATACCTCAACTCTCTTCTTCTCATAATGGGCCAAATTCCTCCTGAGCTTGACAGCAAACCTTGCGTGGCTTAAAACATAATTTAACAGATTAACATTGCAACCTTCCACCTTACTTGTCACCCCAAACAGCCACAACTCTATCCATTCCTTTCTCTCCACAAACCCTCCACCCCAACATCTGTTTATTAATCCTTTAATTTTCACAAAGTATCCCTCCAACTCACAACATTCAACAAACTCATGCATACACGTTTCCACCCCCACTCCACACACATCACATTCCTTCCTCACATTCACATCAAACCTGCTGATTATTAAATTGTTAAACACCCTATTGTGCCGTAAAAGGAAATCAAAATTTTCACATTCAATACAGTTCCATTTCACTCTTAAATTCCTCCATATTCCCCCTACATCCATATCACTCATCATTCTAACCCATACTTTCTCTGCAGCCGGTCTCCTCACATTCTCCCCTCTTAAACATCTATATATTACTCTCGTTTTCACACTCTTCAGACTCACCCTCCTTTCTCCTTCCCCCACATACATTTCTATCTCTCCTTCTCCATTCATCACAGCCTCTCTCTCAATCATCCCAACCCATTCTCTCGGCATACCCTCCTTGATCCTTTCCAACACTCCCTGTGCCGTACCCAACCATATTTCATCCCCTCTTTCCCTCACCTCATCGACCATTACCTGTGCCCTCATGAATCCAGGTACATGCTCATAGACTAAATCCTTCACCTTCCTAACCCCTGCTCTCCAAATCACCCTGTTATAAATTGTGTTCCCTTCAAATGTGATTTTTGGATTTAAAAACACTGGTTGCTCCCATACCTGCTTAACATCCTTACACTCATACTTCACACATTTCACAAACTCTCCCCACGCTCCCAACACCTCCTTATAAAACTCAGATATTCCAACCAACATACCATTCTTTAGTTCCATATACACTCCACTCTCTCCACACCCACCACACTTATTAATTGCTTCCCTAAAAAACACCTTCCATATATGATCCCTCTTGTCCTTTAAATACCTCACCACCATTTTCACCCTAAGTGCTTTCTTTTTCCTATCTAAATTAATCAATTTTAACCCACCATCCTCATACTCGTTTTCCATCACCTCCCTAGCTATCCTAACTCCCTTCCCACCCCACACAAACTCATTCACCATTCTCTCCACCTCCTTCAAAACTCTATCAGGCACATCCAAAACATTCATTGCATACACAAACTTGCTCATTACCAGCGCATTCACAACTGTCACCTTCCCCTTCAGCTTCAACCCTCTAAGTTTCCAAAACCCTAACGTCTTCCTAATCCCATTCATTATCCCTTCAAACTGCATATCTCTCCCTTCTTTATCCTCTATCCCTAAGTTCACACCTAACATCCTAAAATAATCCTTTTTCTCTTTCAATCCTATCTCCCTCCTACCTGCTCTCTCCACACCTACATACATGATTTCTGACTTTTCTATGTTTACTTTTGCCCCTGATGCCCTGCCATATAACTCTACACTACCTAAAACCTCAGCTACACTTTCCCTGTCCCTTACTGTAACTGTCGTGTCGTCCGTATACTGAAATAATAAACTAACCCGCCCCTCTGGCAACTCTATACCCCTGATCCTATCATTTTGCATAAGCAGTGCCGCTAGCGGCTCTGCCGACAAGGAGTACAGCAGGGCCGACAGCGGACAGCCTTGCCTAACCGACCTTTCCAGCCTAAATGCGTCCGTGACTATCCCATTGATTTTAACACAACTCACCGCCCTGTCGTACATTCTCTTTATCCAACCTACCAACCTGTGCCCAAAACCAAATTTACCTAACACTCTATATAAATAATCATGATCCACCCTATCAAATGCTTTGTTCAAATCTAAACTTACAACTATCCCCCCTTTATCTCTCTTCATAAATTAAATTGTGTCCCTGATACTATTTATTGTGTCCGCTATGTCCCTACCTGGTATACTATATGCCTGTGTGCTTCCCACCACCTTCCCTATTACCTGTTTGATCCTGTTGGCTAACACCCTTGCTAAAACTTTATAATCACCATTCAGCATACTAAGTGGCCTATAATTCTGTAGCTTAACCCTGCTCCCTTTCTTGTGTATCATCGTTACTAGCCCTGTCGACATGCTCAGCGGCATCTCGCCCTTCTCCTCTATCCATCTAAATAACCTCTCTAGCACTGGCACTAATTCCTCCCTAAACTCAACATAAAATTCACCAATTAACCCATCTATCCCTGGACTCTTGTTTCTCCCTAACCCACCTATCGCTTCATTTATTTCACCCGTCCCTATTCCTGTCTCACACATCTCCCTATCATCATCGCTCACCCTAGCTTTCACACTATCCAACACCTGCATCATACTCTCCTCATCCACTTCTTCTTTTCTAAATAAATCCCTATAAAAATCTTCTACTCTTTCAACTATCCCTACAAAATCAATAATCATCTCCCCTTCCTTTCCTTCCACCTTTTCTAAATAATTCTTCTTCTGCTTCGTCTTTTCTAATCCTAAAAAGAATCCTGTACATTTTTCTCCCTCAATCACATATCTAGCCCTACTTCTGACTATTGCACCCATACACCTCCTCTGTTCTATCTCCTTCAGTTCATCCTTCATTCTAATATACTTCCCCAAATCATAGCCTGCCTCCTCATCCGCTCTCTTTGCCTCTCTAGCTAAATCTCCCTTTAACCTCCTCTCTCTCTCTCTCTCTGTATCATATTCCTGCCTCTACTATATCCCATACTCAATTCTTTTATCTCTCCTTTCAAACTCTCCCACCACCTCCCAATGTCCTCCTCATACATTCTCTCGTTCTTCCTCCTCAATATACATTCTCTCACTTTCCTTTTGTACTTTTCTTCTCTCAGCAACTCACCATTCATACACCACACGCCTCCCCCTCTCCTCTCAAACCCCTGACCTAAGTTAAACCCTAACACCATGTGATCACTGAGCGCAGTAACCTTATACTCAATTCTCCCTATCCTACCTGCAATGCCATTTGTACTCAAGACTAAATCTAACCTGCTCTGTTTTAACACTCCTCTCACCACTTGCCTCCTTGAAAAAACCCTCCCCTCTGGATTCCTTTCTCTCCACACATCCATTAAACCATTCACTCTCATCACCTCTTTCAACACACCTCTTGACGAGTCATTCCTGAAACACACACTCGCAGAAGCATCCAACCTCCCACACCACACGTTAAAATCACCCACCACCAAACAGTTTTCCACACACATTCCCCCCAATCCCTCAAAAAAAACCCTCCTCTCCTTCTCCTCATTCGGCGCATACACATTCAACAATCGACATATTTTACCCAAGTACTCAAAGGTAATTCCTATCACCCTCCCATCACCATCATCCACACACTTCGTCACATTCTCAACCACTCCCCTTTTCACTAAAATTGCTACCCCTCTAGATTTAACACCACCATTATTCACATACATGTCCCCCATCCATTCTCTCTCAACCACTCTCATAACCTCCTCATCCCAATGTGTCTCTTATAAACATATTATGTCAGCCTCACACACCATCAAGGTTTGCTGCCTCCTGTTCCTGTCCCTTAGCCCGTTAGCGTTAAGAGAAGATATTCTGATCATTAAAAGTATACATGAGAAGAGATTCCACACGTTATGTTCTTAATTCGCACTTTTTTTCCCCTTATCTTCTCTCTCCTTCCTCCCCGATGGTCTTTTCCTATTTCCACCCACCACCTCCATGTTTTCCTCCCCTCTGTCTGATATATCCGAACCCACCCACCTCCTGCTTTCTGTCGTATCCGAAGCCCTCCACCCCCACTTATTCCCCCTTGCCTCCGACCTTCCCTCTCCCTGTCCCACCACAGTCATTCCACTCTTTTCCCCGTTCTTCTCCCCTCCTTTCGCTCCCTCACCCACGCTTCTCCGCTCCTCTCGTTCGTCCGTCCCTCTCACCGCACTGTCCACGCTGTAGCCGTTCTCCTCCCTTTCCTTCTCTCCTCTCGTTTCCGTTGTCTCTTCCGCTGCCGTCTCGTCCTCTGCCTCTCCATCCTGCTCCTCGTCCTCGTCCATCTCCTCTCCTTCCCCGCCGACTCCCACGCCACTTCCTTCCGAATCAGTCACCTCCGCTCCGCTGCCGCCTTCTCCGCCCTCTCCTCTCGGTCGCTCCTCCTCCTCGTCGACGTCCGTCTCCCGGCCCCCGCCTTCTCCTCCTTGTCGCCTCTGTTCTCCGTCTGTGCCACACTCTCTTGCGTAGTGCCCCTGTCCATGGCACCTGTGGCATCTAAACTCCGGGCAGTCCCTCAGGATGTGCCCCGGTTGGATACACATCCTGCATACCCTCTCCTGTCTGTCGTGAATCACCCGAAAGTATTGGGGACCCGTAGCTGTACTGAACTTTGTTGAGTACGGCAATGACCTGACCAAGTCATTGAACTTCACTTTTAAAAACCTGGTCCCGTCTGCAATGTTCGTGCCCGGCCACATTCTCCTTTTGATCGGTGAGGCAGCTGAGACCCCCCACCCCTGTAGCTTCAGCAAAACGTCATTGTCCGTGGTGTACGCCGGAAGCTCCAGGAATGACACCACCGTTTCGTCACTTGTGAGCTCTTTAGCGACTATCCTGACCCCTTTTATTTTGAAGCCATCCATGAGTTTATTTTTCCCGCTGAGATATCCCATTGTTAATTCATACTTCCTCATCCCGGTTTTACGGCACGCCATCAACTCCCCACACACCTCCCTCGTCGCTTTTAACAGCTCCATCACCGTTATTGTATCCTCACCGATCAGTTCCACACTCACGGTCAGTTCCTTCTCATACTTGTTATCTCCCGCCTCTTCTCCCCTCTGGTCTTTCTTTCCGCCATCTTCTCCATCCAAGCCTTTTCCGTTTCCATTTCCCGTTTCCATTATGTCCGTCCGTGTTATGTTCCTTCCCCAAACAAATGGGAGGATTATCTTCCCCCAAACAGTGCCTCACTGTTTGGGGGAGGTGTATCGAAGAAAATCAAAAAACAAACAAAAAAAAAGGCACTTAAGCACGCTTAGAGGTAGCACAAACACTCAGCTGCTCTCTGCTCTCTTCCTGCTTCCTGCTTCCTGCTTGCGCACCTGAAACCAACTAGCTCCGACACTGTAGGGGGCGTCAGGGTGGTGTGGCCGTAAGCAATTACTCCTGGCACCAGACAGGACTTTAAACAGGAGAAAGGATGAATTTTTTTGCCCCAAATGAAAATAGCTTACAGCACCTGGTATTCCCAGGCGGTCTCCCATCCAGGTACTAACCAGGCCCGACCGTGCTTAGCTTCCGAGATCAGACGAGATCGGGCGTGTTCGCAGTGGTGTGGCCGTAAGCAATTGCTCCTGGCACCAGACAGGACTTTAAACAGGAGAAAGGATCATTTTTTTTACCCCAAATGAAAATAGATTACAGCACCTGGTATTCCCAGGCGGTCTCCCATCCAAGTACTAACCAGGCCCGACCGTGCTTAGCTTCCGAGATCAGACGAGATCGGTCGTGTTCACGGCGGTGTGGCCGTAAGCAACTGCTCCTGGCACCAGACAGGACTTTAAACAGGAGAAAGGATGATTTTTTTTACCCCAAATGAAAATAGCTTACAGCACCTGGTATTCCCAGGCGGTCTCCCATCCAGGTACTAACCAGGCCCGACCGTGCTTAGCTTCCGAGATCAGACGATATCGGGCGTGTTTGCAGTGGTGTGGCCGTAAGCAATTGCTCCTGGCACCAGACAGGACTTTAAACAGGAGAAAGGATCATTTTTTTTTACCCCAAATGAAAATAGATTACAGCACCTGGTATTGCCAGGCGGTCTCCCATCCAAGTACTATCCAGGCCTGACCGTGCGTACCTTCCGAGATCAGACGAGATCGGGCGTGTTCACTGTGGTGTGGCCGTAAGCAATTGCTTCGGGCACCAGACAGGACTTTAAACAGGAGAAAGGATGATTTTTTTTACCCCAAATGAAAATAGCTTACAGCACCTGGTATTCCCAGGCGGTCTCCCATCCAGGTACTAACCAGGACCGACCGAGCTTAGCTTCGGAGATCAGACGAGATCGGTTGTGTTCGCAGTGGTGTGGCCGTAAGCAATTGCTCCTGGCACCAGACAGGACTTTAAACAGGAGAAAGGATCATTTTTTTTACCCCAAATGAAAATAGCTTACAGCACCTGGTATTCCCAGGCGGTCTCCCATCCAGGTACTAACCAGGCCCGACCGTGCTTAGCTTCCGAGATCGGGCGTGTTCGCAGTGGTGTGCCCGTAAGCAATTAATCCTGGCACCAGACATGACTTTAAACAGGAGAACGGATCATTTTTTTTACCCCAAATGAAAATAGATTACAGCAGCTGGTATTCCCAGGCGGTCTCCCATCCAAGTACTAACCAGGCCCGACCGTGCTTAGCTTCCGAGATCAGATGAGATCGGGCGTGTTCACGGTGGTGTGGCCGTAAGCAATTGCTCTTGGCACCAGACAGGACTTTAAACAGGAGAAAGGATGATTTTTTTTACCCCAAATGAAAATAGCTTACAGCACCTTGTATTCCCAGGCGGTCTCCCATCCAGGTACTAACCAGGCCCGACCGTGCTTAGCTTCCGAGATCAGATGAGATCGGGCGTGTTCGCAGTTGTGGGGCCGTAAGCTATTGCTCCAGGCACCAGACAGGACTTTAAACAGGAGAAAGGATCATTTTTTTTACCCCAAATGAAAATAGATTACAGCACCTGGTATTCCCAGGCGGTCTCCCATCCAAGTACTAACCAGGCCCGACCGTGCTTAGCTTCCGAGATCAGACGTGTTCCCGGTGGTGTGGCCGTAAGCAATTGCTCCTGGCACCAGACAGGACTTTAAACAGGAGAAAGGATGATTTTTTTTACCCCAAATGAAAATAGCTTACAGCACCTGGTATTCCCAGGCGGTCTCCCATCCGGGTACTAACCATGCCCGACCGTGCTTAGCTTCCGAGCTCAGACGAGATTGGGCGTGTTCGCAGTGGTGTGGCCGTAAGCAATTGCTCCTGGCACCAGACAGGACTTTAAACAGGAGAGAGGATGATTTTTTTTACCCCAAATGAAAATAGCTTACAGCACCTGGTATTCCCAGGCGGTCTCCCATCCAGGTACTAACCAGGCCCGACCGTGCTTAGCTTCCGAGATCAGACGAGATCGGGCGTGTTCGCAGTGGTGTGGCCGTAAGCAATTGCTCCTGGCACCAGACAGGACTTTAAACAGGAGAAAGGATGAATTTTTTTGCCCCAAATGAAAATAGCTTACAGCACCTGGTATTCCCAGGCGGTCTCCCATCCAGGTACTAACCAGGCCCGACCGTGCTTAGCTTCCAAGATCAGACGAGATCGGGCGTGTTCGCAGTGGTGTGGCCGTAAGCAATTGCTCCTGGCACCAGACAGGACTTTAAACAGGAGAAAGGATCATTTTTTTTACCCCAAATGAAAATAGCTTACAGCACCTGGTATTCCCAGGCGGTCTCCCATCCAGGTACTAACCAGGCCCGACCGTGCTTAGCTTCCGAGATCAGACGAGATCGGGCGTGTTCGCAGTGGTGTGGCCGTAAGCAATTGCTCCTGGCACCAGACAGGACTTTAAACAGGAGAAAGGATCATTTTTTTTACCCCAAATGAAAATAGATTACAGCACCTGGTATTCCCAGGCGGTCTCCCATCCAAGTACTAATCAGGCCCGACTGTGCTTAGCTTCCGAGATCAGACGGGATCGGGCGTGTTCACGGTGGTGTGGCCGTAAGCAATTGCTCCTGGCACCAGACAGGACTTTAAACAGGAGAAAGGATGATTTTTTTTACCCCAAATGAAAATAGCTTACAGCACCTGGTATTCCCAGGCGGTCTCCCATCCAGGTACTAACCAGGCCTGACCGTGCTTAGCTTCCGAGATCAGACGAGATCGGGCGTGTTCGCAGTGGTGTGGCCGTAAGCAATTGCTCCTGGCACCAGACAGGACTTTAAACAGGAGAAAGGATCATTTTTTTTACCCCAAATGAAAATAGCTTACAGCACCTGGTATTCCCAGGCGGTCTCCCATCCAGGTACTAACCAGGCCCGACCGTGCTTAGCTTCCGAGATCAGACGAGATCGGGCGTGTTCGCAGTGGTGTGCCCGTAAGCAATTAATCCTGGCACCAGACATGACTTTAAACAGGAGAACGGATCATTTTTTTTACCCCAAATGAAAATAGATTACAGCACCTGGTATTCCCAGGCGGTCTCCCATCCAAGTACTAACCAGGCCCGACCGTGCTTAGCTTCCGAGATCAGATGAGATCGGGCGTGTTCACGGTGGTGTGGCCGTAAGCAATTGCTCTTGGCACCAGACAGGACTTTAAACAGGAGAAAGGATGATTTTTTTTACCCCAAATGAAAATAGCTTACAGCACCTTGTATTCCCAGGCGGTCTCCCATCCAGGTACTAACCAGGCCCGACCGTGCTTAGCTTCCGAGATCAGACGAGATCGGGCGTGTTCGCAGTTGTGGGGCCGTAAGCAATTGCTCCTGGCACCAGACAGGACTTTAAACAGGAGAAAGGATCATTTTTTTTACCCCAAATGAAAATAGCTTACAGCACCTGGTATTCCCAGGCGGTCTCCCATCCGGGTACTAACCATGCCCGACCGTGCTTAGCTTCCGAGCTCAGACGAGATCGGGCGTGTTCGCAGTGGTGTGGCCGTAAGCAATTGCTCCTGGCACCAGACAGGACTTTAAACAGGAGAGAGGATGATTTTTTTTACCCCAAATGAAAATAGCTTACAGCACCTGGTATTCCCAGGCGGTCTCCCATCCAGGTACTAACCAGGCCCGACCGTGCTTAGCTTCCGAAATCAGACGAGATCGGGCGTGTTCGCAGTGGTGTGGCCGTAAGCAATTGCTCCTGGCACCAGACAGGACTTTAAACAGGAGAAAGGATGAATTTTTTTGCCCCAAATGAAAATAGCTTACAGCACCTGGTATTCCCAGGCGGTCTCCCATCCAGGTACTAACCAGGCCCGACCGTGCTTAGCTTCCAAGATCAGACGAGATCGGGCGTGTTCGCAGTGGTGTGGCCGTAAGCAATTGCTCCTGGCACCAGACAGGACTTTAAACAGGAGAAAGGATGATTTTTTTTACCCCAAATGAAAATAGCTTACAGCACCTGGTATTCCCAGGCGGTCTCCCATCCAGGTACTAACCAGGCCCGACCGTGCTTAGCTTCCGAGATCAGACGAGATCGGGCGTGTTCGCAGTGGTGTGGCCGTAAGCAATTGCTCCTGGCACCAGACAGGACTTTAAACAGGAGAAAGGATGATTTTTTTTACCCCAAATGAAAATAGCTTACAGCACCTGGTATTCCCAGGCGGTCTCCCATCCAGGTACTAACCAGGCCCGACCGTGCTTAGCTTCCGATATCAGACGAGATCGGGCGTGTTTGCAGTGGTATGGCCGTAAGCAATTGCTCCTGGCACCAGACAGGACTTTAAACAGGAGAAAGGATCATTTTTTTTTACCCCAAATGAAAATAGATTACAGCACCTGGTATTGCCAGGCGGTCTCCCATCCAAGTACTAACCAGGCCCGACCGTGCCTAGCTTCCGAGATCAGACGAGATCGGGCGTGTTCGCAGTGGTGTGGCCGTAAGCAATTGCTCCTGGCACCAGACAGGACTTTAAACACGAGAAAGGATGATTTTTTTTTACCCCAAATGAAAATAGCTTACAGCACCTGGTAGTCCCAGGCGGTCTCCCATCCAGGTACTAACCAGGCCCGACCGTGCTTAGCTTCCGAGATCAGACGAGATCGAGCGTGTTCACGGTGGTGTGGCCGTAAGCAATTGCTGCTGGCACCAGACAGGACTTTAAACAGGAGAAAGGATCATTTTTTTTACCCCAAATGAAAATATTTTACAGCACCTGGTATTCCCAGGCGGTCTCCCATCCAAGTACTATCCAGGCCTGACCATGCTTAGCTTCCGATATCAGACGAGATCGGGCGTGTTCACGGTGGTGTTGCCGTAAGCAATTGCTTCGGGCACCAGACAGGACTTTAAACAGGAGAAAGGATGATTTTTTTTACCCCAAATGAAAATAGCTTACAGCACCTGGTATTCCCAGGCGGTCTCCCATCCAGGTACTAACCAGGCCCGACCGTGCTTAGCTTCCGAGATCAGACAAGATCGGGCGTGTTCGCAGTGGTGTGGCCGTAAGCAATTGCTCCTGGCACCAGACAGGACTTTAAACAGGAGAAAGGATGATTTTTTTTACCCCAAATGAAAATAGCTTACAGCACCTGGTATTCCCAGGCGGTCTCCCATCCAGGTACTAACCAGGCCCGACCGTGCTTAGCTTCCGAGATCAGACAAGATCGGGCGTGTTCGCAGTGGTGTGGCCGTAAGCAATTGCTCCTGGCACCAGACAGGACTTTAAACAGGAGAAAGGATGATTTTTTTTTACCCCAAATGAAAATAGCTTACAGCACCTGGTAGTCCCAGGCGGTCTCCCATCCAGGTACTAACCAGGCCCGACCGTGCTTAGCTTCCGAGATCAGACGAGATCGAGCGTGTTCACGGTGGTGTGGCCGTAAGCAATTGCTCCTGGCACCAGACAGGACTTTAAACAGGAGAAAGGATAATTTTTTTACCCCAAATGAAAATAGCTTACAGCACCTGGTATTCCCAGGCGGTCTCCCACCCAAGTACAAACCAGGCCCGACCGTGCTTAGCTTCCGAGATCAGAGGAGATCGGGCGTGTTCCCGGTGGTGTGGCCGTAAGCAATTGCTCCTGGCACCAGACAGGACTTTAAACATGAGAAAGGATGATTTTTTTTACCCCAAATGAAAATAGCTTACAGCACCTGGTATTCCCAGGCGGTCTCCCATCCAGGTACTAACCAGCCCCGACCGTGCTTAGCTTCCGAGATCAGACGTGTTCGCAGTGGTGTGGCCGTAAGCAATTGCTCCTGGCACCAGACAGGACTTTAAACAGGAGAAAGGATCATTTTTTTTTACCCCAAATGAAAATAGCTTACAGCACCTGGTATTCCCAGGCGGTCTCCCATCCAGGTACTAACCAGGCCCGACCGTGCTTAGCTTCCGAGATCAGACGAGATCGGGCGTGTTCGCAGTGGTGTTGCCTTAAGCAATTGCTCCTGGCACCAGACAGGACTTTAAACAGGAGAAAGGATCATTTTTTTTACGCCAAATGAAAATAGATTACAGCACCTGGTATTGCCAGGCGGTCTCCCATCCAAGTACTATCCAGGCCTGACCGTGCTTAGCTTCCGAGATCAGACGAGATCGGGCGTGTCCACGGTGGTGTGGCCGTAAGCAATTGCTTCGGGCACCAGACAGGACTTTAAACAGGAGAAAGGATGATTTTTTTTACCCCAAATGAAAATAGCTTACAGCACCTGGTATTCCCAGGCGGTCTCCCATCCAGGTACTAACCAGCCCCGACCGTGCTTAGCTTCCGAGATCAGACGAGATCGGGCGTGTTCGCAGTGGTGTGGCCGTAAGCAATTGCTCCTGGCACCAGACAGGACTTTAAACAGGAGAAAGGATCATTTTTTTTACCCCAAATGAAAATAGCTTACAGCACCTGGTATTCCCAGGCGGTCTCCCATCCAGGTACTAACCAGCCCCGACCGTGCTTAGCTTCCGAGATCAGACGAGATCGGGCGTGTTCGCAGTGGTGTGGCCGTAAGCAATTGCTCCTGGCACCAGACAGGACTTTAAACAGGAGAAAGGATGATTTTTTTTACCCCAAATGAAAATAGCTTACAGCACCTGGTATTCCCAGGCGGTCTCCCATCCTGGTACTAACCAGGCCCGACCGTGCTTAGCTTCCGAGATCAGACGAGATCGGGCGTGTTCGCAGTGGTGTGGCCGTAAGCAATTGCTCCTGGCATCAGACAGGACTTTAAACAGGAGAAAGGATCATTTTTTTTACCCCAAATGAAAATAGCTTACAGCACCTGGTATTCCCAGGCGGTCTCCCATCCAGGTACTAACCAGCCCCGACCGTGCTTAGCTACCGAGATCAGACGAGATCGGGCGTGTTCGCAGTGGTGTGGCCGTAAGCAATTGCTCTTGGCACCAGACAGGACTTTAAACAGGAGAAAGGATGATTTTTTTTACCCCAAATGAAAATAGCTTACAGCACCTGGTATTCCCAGACGGTCTCCCATCCAGGTACTATCCAGGCCCGACCGTGCTTAGCTTCCGAGATCAGACGTGTTCGCAGTGGTGTGGCCGTAAGCAATTGCTCCTGGCACCAGACAGGACTTTAAACCGGAGAAAGGATCATTTTTTTTTTACCCCAAATGAAAATAGCTTACAGCACCTGGTATTCCCAGGCGGTCTCCCATCCAGGTACTAACCAGGCCCGACCGTGCTTAGCTTCCGAGATCAGACGAGATCGGGCGTGTTCGCAGTGGTGTTGCCTTAAGCAATTGCTCCTGGCACCAGACAGGACTTTAAACAGGAGAAAGGATCATTTTTTTTACCCCAAATGAAAATAGATTACAGCACCTGGTATTGCCAGGCGGTCTCCCATCCAAGTACTATCCAGGCCTGACCGTGCTTAGCTTCCGAGATCAGACGAGATCGGGCGTGTCCACGGTGGTGTGGCCGTAAGCAATTGCTTCGGGCACCAGACAGGACTTTAAACAGGAGAAAGGATGATTTTTTTTACCCCAAATGAAAATAGCTTACAGCACCTGGTATTCCCAGGCGGTCTCCCATCCAGGTACTAACCAGGCCCGACCGTGCTTAGCTTCCGAGATCAGACGAGATCGGGCGTGTTTGCAGTGGTGTGGCCGTAAGCAATTGCTCCTAGCACCAGACAGGACTTTAAACAGGAGAAAGGATCATTTTTTTTTACCCCAAATGAAAATAGATTACAGCACCTGGTATTGCCAGGCGGTCTCCCATCCAAGTACTATCCAGGCCTGACCGTGCTTACCGTCCGAGATCAGACGAGATCGGGCGTGTTCACTGTGGTGTGGCCGTAAGCAATTGCTTCGGGCACCAGACAGGACTTTAAACAGGAGAAAGGATGATTTTTTTTACCCCAAATGAAAATTGCTTACAGCACCTGGTATTCCCAGGCGGTCTCCCATCCAGGTACTAACCAGGCCCGACCGTGCTTAGCTTCCGAGATCAGACGAGATCGGGCGTGTTCGCAGTGGTGTGGCCGTAAGCAATTGCTCCTGGCACCAGACAGGACTTTAAACAGGAGAAAGGATGATTTTTTTTTACCCCAAATGAAAATAGCTTACAGCACCTGGTAGTCCCAGGCGGTCTCCCATCCAGGTACTAACCAGGCCCGACAGTGCTTAGCTTCCGAGATCAGACGAGATCGAGCGTGTTCACGGTGGTGTGGCCGTAAGCAATTGCTCCTGGCACCAGACAGGACTTTAAACAGGAGAAAGGATAATTTTTTTACCCCAAATGAAAATAGCTTACAGCACCTGGTATTCCCAGGCGGTCTCCCACCCAAGTACAAACCAGGCCCGACCGTGCTTAGCTTCCGAGATCAGAGGAGATCGGGCGTGTTCCCGGTGGTGTGGCCGTAAGCAATTGCTCCTGGCACCAGACAGGACTTTAAACATGAGAAAGGATGATTTTTTTTACCCCAAATGAAAATAGCTTACAGCACCTGGTATTCCCAGGCGGTCTCCCATCCATGTACTAACCAGCCCCGACCGTGCTTAGCTTCCGAGATCAGACGTGTTCGCAGTGGTGTGGCCGTAAGCAATTGCTCCTGGCACCAGACAGGACTTTAAACAGGAGAAAGGATAATTTTTTTTTACCCCAAATGAAAATAGCTTACAGCACCTTGTATTCCCAGGCGGTCTCCCATCCAGGTACTAACCAGGCCCGACCGTGCTTAGCTTCCGAGATCAGACGAGATCGGGCGTGTTCGCAGTGGTGTTGCCTTAAGCAATTGCTCCTGGCACCAGGCAGGACTTTAAACAGGAGAAAGGATCATTTTTTTTACCCCAAATGAAAATAGATTACAGCACCTGGTATTGCCAGGCGGTCTCCCATCCAAGTACTATCCAGGCCTGACCGTGCTTAGCTTCCGAGATCAGACGAGATCGGGCGTGTCCACGGTGGTGTGGCCGTAAGCAATTGCTTCGGGCACCAGACAGGACTTTAAACAGGAGAAAGGATGATTTTTTTTACCCCAAATGAAAATAGCTTACAGCACCTGGTATTCCCAGGCGGTCTCCCATCCAGGTACTAACCAGCCCCGACCGTGCTTAGCTTCCGAGATCAGACGAGATCGGGCGTGTTCGCAGTGGTGTGGCCGTAAGCAATTGCTCCTGGCACCAGACAGGACTTTAAACAGGAGAAAGGATGATTTTTTTTACCCCAAATGAAAATAGCTTACAGCACCTGGTATTCCCAGGCGGTCTCCCATCCTGGTACTAACCAGGCCCGACCGTGCTTAGCTTCCGAGATCAGACGAGATCGGGCGTGTTCGCAGTGGTGTGGCCGTAAGCAATTGCTCCTGGCATCAGACAGGACTTTAAACAGGAGAAAGGATCATTTTTTTTACCCCAAATGAAAATAGCTTACAGCACCTGGTATTCCCAGGCGGTCTCCCATCCAGGTACTAACCAGCCCCGACCGTGCTTAGCTACCGAGATCAGACGAGATCGGGCGTGTTCGCAGTGGTATGGCCGTAAGCAATTGCTCTTGGCACCAGACAGGACTTTAAACAGGAGAAAGGATGATTTTTTTTACCCCAAATGAAAATAGCTTACAGCACCTGGTATTCCCAGGCGGTCTCCCATCCAGGTACTAACCAGGCCCGACCGTGCTTAGCTTCCGAGATCAGACGAGATCGGGCGTGTTCGCAGTGGTGTGGCCGTAAGCAATTGCTCCTGGCACCAGACAGGACTTTAAACAGGAGAAAGGATGATTTTTTTTACCCCAAATGAAAATAGCTTACAGCACCTGGTATTCCCAGACGGTCTCCCATCCAGGTACTAACCAGGCCCGACCGTGCTTAGCTTCCGAGATCAGACGTGTTCGCAGTGGTGTGGCCGTAAGCAATTACTCCTGGCACCAGACAGGACTTTAAACAGGAGAAAGGATCATTTTTTTTTACCCCAAATGAAAATAGCTTACAGCACCTGGTATTCCCAGGCGGTCTCCCATCCAGGTACTAACCAGGCCCGACCGTGCTTAGCTTCCGAGATCAGACGAGATCGGGCGTGTTCGCAGTGGTGTTGCCTTAAGCAATTGCTCCTGGCACCAGACAGGACTTTAAACAGGAGAAAGGATCATTTTTTTTACCCCAAATGAAAATAGATTACAGCACCTGGTATTGCCAGGCGGTCTCGTATCCAAGTACTATCCAGGCCTGACCGTGCTTAGCTTCCGAGATCAGACGAGATCGGGCGTGTTCACGGTG
The DNA here is from genome assembly GCF_964030765.1 of Micromesistius poutassou. Lineage (NCBI taxonomy): Eukaryota > Metazoa > Chordata > Actinopteri > Gadiformes > Gadidae > Micromesistius > Micromesistius poutassou. The sequence continues at coordinate 19,543,244 of NC_140271.1, read as the reverse complement.
GTGTGGCCGTAAGCAATTGCTTCGGGCACCAGACAGGACTTTAAACAGGAGAAAGGATGATTTTTTTTTACCCCAAATGAAAATAGCTTACAGCACCTGGTATTCCCAGGCGGTCTCCCATCCAGGTACTAACCAGCCCCGACCGTGCTTAGCTTCCGAGATCAGACGAGATCGGGCGTGTTCGCAGTGGTGTGGCCGTAAGCAATTGATCCTGGCACCAGACAGGACTTTAAACAGGAGAAAGGATGATTTTTTTTACCCCAAATGAAAATAGCTTACAGCACCTGGTATTCCCAGGCGGTCTCCCATCCTGGTACTAACCAGGCCCGACCGTGCTTAGCTTCCGAGATCAGACGAGATCGGGCGTGTTCGCAGTGGTGTGGCCGTAAGCAATTGCTCCTGGCATCAGACAGGACTTTAAACAGGAGAAAGGATCATTTTTTTTACCCCAAATGAAAATAGCTTACAGCACCTGGTATTCCCAGGCGGTCTCCCATCCAGGTACTAACCAGCCCCGACCGTGCTTAGCTACCGAGATCAGACGAGATCGGGCGTGTTCGCAGTGGTGTGGCCGTAAGCAATTGCTCTTGGCACCAGACAGGACTTTAAACAGGAGAAAGGATGATTTTTTTTACCCCAAATGAAAATAGCTTACAGCACCTGGTATTCCCAGGCGGTCTCCCATCCAGGTACTAACCAGGTCCGACCGTGCTTAGCTTCTGAGATCAGATGAGATCGGGCGTGTTCGCAGTTGTGTGGCCGTAAGCAATTACTCCTGGCACCAGACAGGACTTTAAACAGGAGAAAGGATCATTTTTTTTTACCCCAAATGAAAATAGCTTACAGCACCTGGTATTCCCAGGCGGTCTCCCATCCAGGTACTAACCAGGCCCGACCGTGCTTAGCTTCCGAGATCAGACGAGATCGGGCGTGTTCGCAGTGGTGTGGCCGTAAGCAATTCCTCCTGGCACCAGACAGGACTTTAAACAGGAGAAAGGATCATTTTTTTTACCCCAAATGAAATTAGATTACAGCACCTGGTATTGCCAGGCGGTCTCCCATCCAAGTACTATCCAGGCCTGACCGTGCTTAGCTTCCGAGATCAGACGAGATCGGGCGTGTTCACGGTGGTGTGGCCGTAAGCAATTGCTTCGGGCACCAGACAGGACTTTAAACAGGAGAAAGGATGATTTTTTTTACCCCAAATGAAAATAGCTTACAGCACCTGGTATTCCCAGGCGGTCTCCCATCCAGGTACTAACCAGCACCGACCGTGCTTAGCTTCCGAGATCAGACGTGTTCGCAGTGGTGTGGCCGTAAGCAATTGCTCCTGGCACCAGACAGGACTTTAAACAGGAGAAAGGATCATTTTTTTTTACCCCAAATGAAAACAGCTTACAGCACCTGGTATTCCCAGGCGTTCTCCCATCCAGGTACTAACCAGGCCCGACCGTGCATAGCTTCCGAGATCAGACGAGATCGGGCGTGTTCGCAGTGGTGTGGCCGTAAGCAATTGCTCCTGGCACCAGACAGGACTTTAAACAGGAGAAAGGATCATTTTTTTTACCCCAAATGAAAATAGATTACAGCACCTGGTATTGCCAGGCGGTCTCCCATCCAAGTACTATCCAGGCCTGACCGTGCTTAGCTTCCGAGTTCAGACGAGATCGGGCGTGTTCACGGTGGTGTGGCCGTAAGCAATTGCTCCTGGCACCAGACATGACTTTAAACAGGAGAACGGATCATTTTTTTTACCCCAAATGAAAATAGATTACAGCACCTGGTATTCCCAGGCGGTCTCCCATCCAAGTACTAACCAGGCCCGACCGTGTTTAGCTTCCGAGATCAGACAAGATCGGGCGTGTTCCCGGTGGTGTGGCCGTAAGCAATTGCTCCTGGCACCAGACAGGACTTTAAACAGGAGAAAGGATAATTTTTTTTACCCCAAATGAAAATAGCTTACAGCACCTGGTATTCCCAGGCGGTCTCCCATCCAGGTACTAACCAGGCCCGACCGTGCTTAGCTTCCGAGATCAGACGAGATCGGGCGTGTTCGCAGTGGTGTTGCCTTAAGCAATTGCTCCTGGCACCAGACAGGACTTTAAACAGGAGAAAGGATCATTTTTTTTACCCCAAATGAAAATAGATTACAGCACCTGGTATTGCCAGGCGGTCTCGTATCCAAGTACTATCCAGGCCTGACCGTGCTTAGCTTCCGAGATCAGACGAGATCGGGCGTGTTCACGGTGGTGTGGCCGTAAGCAATTGCTTCGGGCACCAGACAGGACTTTAAACAGGAGAAAGGATGATTTTTTTTTACCCCAAATGAAAATAGCTTACAGCACCTGGTATTCCCAGGCGGTCTCCCATCCAGGTACTAACCAGCCCCGACCGTGCTTAGCTTCCGAGATCAGACGAGATCGGGCGTGTTCGCAGTGGTGTGGCCGTAAGCAATTGATCCTGGCACCAGACAGGACTTTAAACAGGAGAAAGGATGATTTTTTTTACCCCAAATGAAAATAGCTTACAGCACCTGGTATTCCCAGGCGGTCTCCCATCCAGGTACTAACCAGGTCCGACCGTGCTTAGCTTCTGAGATCAGATGAGATCGGGCGTGTTCGCAGTTGTGTGGCCGTAAGCAATTACTCCTGGCACCAGACAGGACTTTAAACAGGAGAAAGGATCATTTTTTTTTACCCCAAATGAAAATAGCTTACAGCACCTGGTATTCCCAGGCGGTCTCCCATCCAGGTACTAACCAGGCCCGACCGTGCTTAGCTTCCGAGATCAGACGAGATCGGGCGTGTTCGCAGTGGTGTGGCCGTAAGCAATTCCTCCTGGCACCAGACAGGACTTTAAACAGGAGAAAGGATCATTTTTTTTACCCCAAATGAAATTAGATTACAGCACCTGGTATTGCCAGGCGGTCTCCCATCCAAGTACTATCCAGGCCTGACCGTGCTTAGCTTCCGAGATCAGACGAGATCGGGCGTGTTCACGGTGGTGTGGCCGTAAGCAATTGCTTCGGGCACCAGACAGGACTTTAAACAGGAGAAAGGATGATTTTTTTTACCCCAAATGAAAATAGCTTACAGCACCTGGTATTCCCAGGCGGTCTCCCATCCAGGTACTAACCAGCACCGACCGTGCTTAGCTTCCGAGATCAGACGTGTTCGCAGTGGTGTGGCCGTAAGCAATTGCTCCTGGCACCAGACAGGACTTTAAACAGGAGAAAGGATCATTTTTTTTTACCCCAAATGAAAACAGCTTACAGCACCTGGTATTCCCAGGCGTTCTCCCATCCAGGTACTAACCAGGCCCGACCGTGCATAGCTTCCGAGATCAGACGAGATCGGGCGTGTTCGCAGTGGTGTGGCCGTAAGCAATTGCTCGTGGCACCAGACAGGACTTTAAACAGGAGAAAGGATCATTTTTTTTACCCCAAATGAAAATAGATTACAGCACATGGTATTGCCAGGCGGTCTCCCATCCAAGTACTATCCAGGCCTGACCGTGCTTAGCTTCCGAGTTCAGACGAGATCGGGCGTGTTCACGGTGGTGTGGCCGTAAGCAATTGCTCCTGGCACCAGACATGACTTTAAACAGGAGAACGGATCATTTTTTTTACCCCAAATGAAAATAGATTACAGCACCTGGTATTCCCAGGCGGTCTCCCATCCAAGTACTAACCAGGCCCGACCGTGTTTAGCTTCCGAGATCAGACAAGATCGGGCGTGTTCCCGGTGGTGTGGCCGTAAGCAATTGCTCCTGGCACCAGACAGGACTTTAAACAGGAGAAAGGATAATTTTTTTTACCCCAAATGAAAATAGCTTACAGCACCTGGTATTCCCAGGCGGTCTCCCATCCAGGTACTAACCAGGCCCGACCGTGCTTAGCTTCCAAGATCAGACGATATCGGGCGTGTTCGCAGTGGTGTGGCCGTAAGCAATTGCTCCTGGCACCAGACAGGACTTTAAACAGGAGAAAGGATGATTTTTTTTTACCCCAAATGAAAATAGCTTACAGCACCTGGTATTCCCAGGCGGTCTCCCATCCAGGTACTAACCAGGCCCGACCGCGCTTAGCTTCCGAGATCAGACGAGATCGGGCGTGTTCGCAGTGGTGTGGCCGTAAGCAATTGCTCCTGGCACCAGACAGGACTTTAAACAGGAGAAAGGATGATTTTTTTTACCCCAAATGAAAATAGCTTACAGCACCTGGTATTCCCAGGCGGTCTCCCATCCAGGTACTAACCAGGCCCGACCGTGCTTAACTTCCGAGATCAGACGAGATCGGGCGTGTTCGCAGTGGTGTGGCCGTAAGCAATTGCTCCTGGCACCAGACAGGACTTTAAACAGGAGAAAGGATCATTTTTTTTACCCCAAATGAAAATAGATTACAGCACCTGGTATTCCCAGGCGGTCTCCCATCCAGGTACTAACCAGGCCCGACCGTGCTTAGCTTCCGAGATCAGACGAGATCGGGCGTGTTCGCAGTGGTGTGGCCGTAAGCAATTGCTCCTGGCACCAGACAGGACTTTAAACAGGAGAAAGGATGATTTTTTTTACCCCAAATGAAAATAGATTACAGCACCTGGTATTCCCAGGCGGTCTCCCATCCAAGTACTAACCAGGCCCGACCGTGCTTAGCTTCCGAGATCAGACGAGATTGGGCGTGTTCACGGTGGTGTGGCCGTAAGCAATTGCTCCTGGCACCAGACAGGACTTTAAACAGGAGAAAGGATGATTTTTTTTACCCTAAATGAAAATAGATTACAGCACCTGGTATTCCCAGGCGGTCTCCCATCCAAGTACTAACCAGGCCCGACCGTGCTAAGCTTCCGAGATCAGACGAGATCGGGCGTGTTCCCGGTGGTGTGGCCGTAAGCAATTGCTCCTGGCACCAGACAGGACTTTAAACAGGAGAAAGGATGATTTTTTTTAGCCCAAATGAAAATAGCTTACAGCACCTGGTATTCCCAGGCGGTCTCCCATCCAGCTACTAACCAGTCGCGACCGTGCTTAGCTTCCGAGATCAGACGAGATCGGGCGTGTTCACGGTGGTGTGGCCGTAAGCAATTGCTCCTGGCACCAGACAGGACTTTAAACAGGAGAAAGGATGATTTTTTTTTACCCCAAATGAAAATAGCTTACAGCACCTGGTATTCCCAGGCGGTCTCCCATCCAGGTACTAACCAGGCCCGACCGTGCTTAGCTTCCGAGATCAGACGTGATCGGGCGTGTTCGCAATGGTGTGGCCGTAAGCAATTGCTCCTGGCACCAGACAGGACTTTAAACAGGAGAAAGGATGATTTTTTTTACCCCAAATGAAAATAGCTTACAGGACCTGGTATTCCCAGGCGGTCTCCCATCCAAGTACTAACCAGGCCCGACCGTATTTAGCTTCCGAGTTCAGACGAGATTGGGCGTGTTCACGGTGGTGTGCCCGTAAGCAATTGCTCCTGGCACCAGACAGGACTTTAAACAGGAGAAAGGATGATTTTTTTTACCCCAAATGAAAATAGCTTACCGCACCTGGTATTCCCAGGCGGTCTCCCATCCAGGTACTAACCAGGCCCGACCGTGCTTAGCTTCCGAGATCAGACGAGATCGGTCGTGTTCGCAGTGGTGTGGCCTTAAGCAATTGCTCCTGGCACCAGACAGGACTTTAAACAGGAGAAAGGATCATTTTTTTTACCCCAAATGAAAATAGCTTACAGCACCTGGTATTCCCAGGCGGTCTCCCATCCAGGTACTAACCAGCACCGACCGTGCTTAGCTTCCGAGATCAGACGTGTTCGCAGTGGTGTGGCCGTAAGCAATTGCTCCTGGCACCAGACAGGACTTTAAACAGGAGAAAGGATCATTTTTTTTTACCCCAAATGAAAACAGCTTACAGCACCTGGTATTCCCAGGCGTTCTCCCATCCAGGTACTAACCAGGCCCGACCGTGCATAGCTTCCGAGATCAGACGAGATCGGGCGTGTTCGCAGTGGTGTGGCCGTAAGCAATTGCTCCTGGCACCAGACAGGACTTTAAACAGGAGAAAGGATCATTTTTTTTACCCCAAATGAAAATAGATTACAGCACCTGGTATTGCCAGGCGGTCTCCCATCCAAGTACTATCCAGGCCTGACCGTGCTTAGCTTCCGAGTTCAGACGAGATCGGGCGTGTTCACGGTGGTGTGGCCGTAAGCAATTGCTCCTGGCACCAGACATGACTTTAAACAGGAGAACGGATCATTTTTTTTACCCCAAATGAAAATAGATTACAGCACCTGGTATTCCCAGGCGGTCTCCCATCCAAGTACTAACCAGGCCCGACCGTGTTTAGTTTCCGAGATCAGACAAGATCGGGCGTGTTCCCGGTGGTGTGGCCGTAAGCAATTGCTCCTGGCACCAGACAGGACTTTAAACAGGAGAAAGGATAATTTTTTTTACCCCAAATGAAAATAGCTTACAGCACCTGGTATTCCCAGGCGGTCTCCCATCCAGGTACTAACCAGGCCCGACCGTGCTTAGCTTCCAAGATCAGACGATATCGGGCGTGTTCGCAGTGGTGTGGCCGTAAGCAATTGCTCCTGGCACCAGACAGGACTTTAAACAGGAGAAAGGATGATTTTTTTTTACCCCAAATGAAAATAGCTTACAGCACCTGGTATTCCCAGGCGGTCTCCCATCCAGGTACTAACCAGGCCCGACCGCGCTTAGCTTCCGAGATCAGACGAGATCGGGCGTGTTCGCAGTGGTGTGGCCGTAAGCAATTGCTCCTGGCACCAGACAGGACTTTAAACAGGAGAAAGGATGATTTTTTTTACCCCAAATGAAAATAGCTTACAGCACCTGGTATTCCCAGGCGGTCTCCCATCCAGGTACTAACCAGGCCCGACCGTGCTTAACTTCCGAGATCAGACGAGATCGGGCGTGTTCGCAGTGGTGTGGCCGTAAGCAATTGCTCCTGGCACCAGACAGGACTTTAAACAGGAGAAAGGATCATTTTTTTTACCCCAAATGAAAATAGATTACAGCACCTGGTATTCCCAGGCGGTCTCCCATCCAGGTACTAACCAGGCCCGACCGTGCTTAGCTTCCGAGATCAGACGAGATCGGGCGTGTTCGCAGTGGTGTGGCCGTAAGCAATTGCTCCTGGCACCAGACAGGACTTTAAACAGGAGAAAGGATGATTTTTTTTACCCCAAATGAAAATAGATTACAGCACCTGGTATTCCCAGGCGGTCTCCCATCCAAGTACTAACCAGGCCCGACCGTGCTTAGCTTCCGAGATCAGACGAGATTGGGCGTGTTCACGGTGGTGTGGCCGTAAGCAATTGCTCCTGGCACCAGACAGGACTTTAAACAGGAGAAAGGATGATTTTTTTTACCCTAAATGAAAATAGATTACAGCACCTGGTATTCCCAGGCGGTCTCCCATCCAAGTACTAACCAGGCCCGACCGTGCTAAGCTTCCGAGATCAGACGAGATCGGGCGTGTTCCCGGTGGTGTGGCCGTAAGCAATTGCTCCTGGCACCAGACAGGACTTTAAACAGGAGAAAGGATGATTTTTTTTAGCCCAAATGAAAATAGCTTACAGCACCTGGTATTCCCAGGCGGTCTCCCATCCAGCTACTAACCAGTCGCGACCGTGCTTAGCTTCCGAGATCAGACGAGATCGGGCGTGTTCACGGTGGTGTGGCCGTAAGCAATTGCTCCTGGCACCAGACAGGACTTTAAACAGGAGAAAGGATGATTTTTTTTACCCCAAATGAAAATAGCTTACAGGACCTGGTATTCCCAGGCGGTCTCCCATCCAAGTACTAACCAGGCCCGACCGTATTTAGCTTCCGAGTTCAGACGAGATTGGGCGTGTTCACGGTGGTGTGCCCGTAAGCAATTGCTCCTGGCACCAGACAGGACTTTAAACAGGAGAAAGGATGATTTTTTTTACCCCAAATGAAAATAGCTTACCGCACCTGGTATTCCCAGGCGGTCTCCCATCCAGGTACTAACCAGGCCCGACCGTGCTTAGCTTCCGAGATCAGACGAGATCGGTCGTGTTCGCAGTGGTGTGGCCTTAAGCAATTGCTCCTGGCACCAGACAGGACTTTAAACAGGAGAAAGGATCATTTTTTTTACCCCAAATGAAAATAGCTTACAGCACCTGGTATTCCCAGGCGGTCTCCCATCCAGGTACTAACCAGGCCCGACCGTGCTTAGCGTCCGAGATCAGACGAGATCGGGCGTGTTCACGGTGGTGTGGCCATAAGCAATTGCTCCTGGCACCAGACAGGACTTTAAACATGAGAAAGGATGATTTTTTTTACCCCAAATGAAAATAGCTTACAGCACCCGGTATTCCCAGGCGGTCTGCCATCCAGGTACTAACCAGGCCCGACCGTGTTTAGCTTCCGAGATCAGACGAGATCGGGCGTGTTCGCAGTGGTGTGGCCGTAAGCAATTGCTCCTTTCACCAGACATGACTTTAAACAGGAGAACGGATAATTTTTTTTACCCCAAATGAAAATAGATTACAGCACCTGGTATTCCCAGGCGGTCTCCCATCCAGGTACTAACCAGGCCCCACCGTGCTTAGCTTCCGAGATCAAACGAGATCGGTCGTGTTCGCAGTGGTGTGGCCGTAAGCAATTGCTCCTGGCGCCAGACAGGACTTTAAACAGGAGAAAGGATCATTTTTTTTACCCCAAATGAAAATAGATTAAAGCACCTGGTATTCCCAGGCGGTCTCCCATCCAAGTACTAACCAGGCCCGACCGTGCTTAGCTTCCGAGATCAGACAAGATCGGGCGTGTTCACGGTGGTGTGGCCGTAAGCAATTGCTCCTAGCACCAGACAGGACTTTAAACGGCAGAAAGGATGATTTTTTTTACCCCAAATGAAAATAGCTTACAGCACCTGGTATTCCCAGGCGGTCTCCCATCCAGGTACTAACCAGGCCCGACCGTGCTTAGCTTCCGAGATCAGACGAGATCGGGCGTGTTCACGGTGGTGTGGCCGTAAGCAATTGCTCCTGGCACCAGACAGGACTTTAAACAGGAGAAAGGATGATTTTTTTTACCCCAAATGAAAATAGCTTACAGCACCTGGTATTCCCAGGCGGTCTCCCATCCAGGTACTAACCAGGCCCGACCGTGCTCAGCTTCCGAGATCAGACGAGATCGGGCGTGTTCGCAGTGGTGTGGCCGTAAGCAATTTCTCCTGGCACCAGACAGGACTTTAAACAGGAGAAAGGATCATTTTTTTTACCCCAAATGAAAATAAATTACAGCACCTGGTATTCCCAGGCGGTCTCCCATACAAGTACTATCCAGGCCCGACCGTGCTTAGCTTCCGAGATCAGACGAGATCGGGCGTGTTCACGGTGGTGTGGCCGTAAGCAATTGCTCCTGGCACCAGCCAGGACTTTAAACAGGAGAAAGGATGATTTTTTTTACCCCAAATGAAAATAGCTTACAGCACCTGGTATTCCCAGGCGGTCTCCCATCCAGGTACTAACCAGGCCCGACCGTGCTTAGCATCCGAGATCAGACGAGATCGGGCGTGTTCGCAGTGGTGTGGCCGTAAGAAATTGCTCCTGGCACCAGACATGACTTTAAACAGGAGAACGGATCATTTTTTTTACCCCAAATGAAAATAGATTAAAGCACCTGGTATTCCCAGGCGGTCTCCTATCCAAGTACTAACCAGGCCCGACCGTGCTTAGCTTCCGAGATCAGACGAGATCGGGCGTGTTCACGGTGGTGTGGCCGTAAGCAATTGCCCTTGGCACCAGACAGGACTTTAAACAGGAGAAAGGATGATTTTTTTTACCCCAAATGAAAATAGCTTACAACACTTGGTATTCCCAGGTGGTCTCCCATCGAGGTACTAACCAGGCCCGACCGTGCTTAGCTTCTGAGATCAGACGAGATCGGGCGTGTTCACATTTGTGTGGCTGTAAGCAATTGGTCCTGGCACCAGACAGGACTTTAAACAGGAGAAAGGATCATTTTTTTTACCCCAAATGAAAATAGATTACAGCACCTGGTATTCCCAGGCGGTCTCCCATCCAAGTACTAACCAGGCCCGACCGTGCTTAGCTTCCGAGATCAGACGAGATCGGGCGTGTTCACGGTGGTGTGGCCGTAAGCAATTGCTCCTGGCGCCAGACAGGACTTTAAACAGGAGAAAGGATCATTTTTTTTACCCCAAATGAAAATAGCTTACAGCACCTGGTATACCCAGGCGGTCTCCCATCCAGGTACTAACCAGGCCCGACCGTGCTTAGCTTCCGAGATCAGACGAGATCGGGCGTGTTCGCAGTGGTGTGGCCGTAAGCTATTGCTCCTGGCACCAGACAGGACGTTAAACAGGAGAAAGGATCATTTTTTTTACCCCAAATGAAAACACAATTACAGCACCTGGTATTCCCAGGCGGTCTCCCATCCAAGTACTAACCAGGCCCGACCGTGCTTAGCTTCCGAGATCAGACGAGATCGGGCGTGTTCACGGTGGTGTGGCCGTAAGCAATTGCTCCTGGCACCAGACAGGACTTTAAACAGGAGAAAGGATGATTTTTTTTACCCCAAATGAAAATAGCTTACAGCACCTGGTATTCCCAGGCGGTCTCCCATCCAGGTACTAACCAGGCCCGACCGTGCTCAGCTTCCGAGATCAGACGAGATCGGGCGTGTTCGCAGTGGTGTGGCCGTAAGCAATTTCTCCTGGCACCAGACAGGACTTTAAACAGGAGAAAGGATCATTTTTTTTACCCCAAATGAAAATAAATTACAGCACCTGGTATTCCCAGGCGGTCTCCCATACAAGTACTATCCAGGCCCGACCGTGCTTAGCTTCCGAGATCAGACGAGATCGGGCGTGTTCACGGTGGTGTGGCCGTAAGCAATTGCTCCTGGCACCAGCCAGGACTTTAAACAGGAGAAAGGATGATTTTTTTTACCCCAAATGAAAATAGCTTACAGCACCTGGTATTCCCAGGCGGTCTCCCATCCAGGTACTAACCAGGCCCGACCGTGCTTAGCATCCGAGATCAGACGAGATCGGGCGTGTTCGCAGTGGTGTGGCCGTAAGAAATTGCTCCTGGCACCAGACATGACTTTAAACAGGAGAACGGATCATTTTTTTTACCCCAAATGAAAATAGATTACAGCACCTGGTATTCCCAGGCGGTCTCCTATCCAAGTACTAACCAGGCCCGACCGTGCTTAGCTTCCGAGATCAGACGAGATCGGGCGTGTTCACGGTGGTGTGGCCGTAAGCAATTGCCCTTGGCACCAGACAGGACTTTAAACAGGAGAAAGGATGATTTTTTTTACCCCAAATGAAAATAGCTTACAACACTTGGTATTCCCAGGTGGTCTCCCATCGAGGTACTAACCAGGCCCGACCGTGCTTAGCTTCTGAGATCAGACGAGATCGGGCGTGTTCACATTTGTGTGGCTGTAAGCAATTGGTCCTGGCACCAGACAGGACTTTAAACAGGAGAAAGGATCATTTTTTTTACCCCAAATGAAAATAGATTACAGCACCTGGTATTCCCAGGCGGTCTCCCATCCAAGTACTAACCAGGCCCGATCGTGCTTAGCTTCCGAGATCAGACGAGATCGGGCGTGTTCACGGTGGTGTGGCCGTAAGCAATTGCTCCTGGCGCCAGACAGGACTTTAAACAGGAGAAAGGATCATTTTTTTTACCCCAAATGAAAATAGCTTACAGCACCTGGTATACCCAGGCGGTCTCCCATCCAGGTACTAACCAGGCCCGACCGTGCTTAGCTTCCGAGATCAGACGAGATCGGGCGTGTTCGCAGTGGTGTGGCCGTAAGCTATTGCTCCTGGCACCAGACAGGACGTTAAACAGGAGAAAGGATCATTTTTTTTACCCCAAATGAAAACACAATTACAGCACCTGGTATTCCCAGGCGGTCTCCCATCCAAGTACTAACCAGGCCCGACCGTGCTTAGCTTCCGAGATCAGACGAGATCGGGCGTGTTCACGGTGGTGTGGCCGTAAGCAATTGCTCCTGGCACCAGACAGGACTTTAAACAGGAGAAAGGATGATTTTTTTTTACCCCAAATGAAAATAGCTTACAGCACCTGGTATTCCCAGGCGGTCTCCCATCCAGGTACTAACCAGGCCCGACCGCGCTTAGCTTCCGAGATCAGACGAGATCGGGCGTGTTCGCAGTGGTGTGGCCGTAAGCAATTGCTCCTGGCACCAGACAGGACTTTAAACAGGAGAAAGGATGATTTTTTTTACCCCAAATGAAAATAGCTTACAGCACCTGGTATTCCCAGGCGGTCTCCCATCCAGGTACTAACCAGGCCCGACCGTGCTTAACTTCCGAGATCAGACGAGATCGGGCGTGTTCGCAGTGGTGTGGCCGTAAGCAATTGCTCCTGGCACCAGACAGGACTTTAAACAGGAGAAAGCATGATTTTTTTTACCCTAAATGAAAATAGATTACAGCACCTGGTATTCCCAGGCGGTCTCCCATCCAAGTACTAACCAGGCCCGACCGTGCTAAGCTTCCGAGATCAGACGAGATCGGGCGTGTTCCCGGTGGTGTGGCCGTAAGCAATTGCTCCTGGCACCAGACAGGACTTTAAACAGGAGAAAGGATGATTTTTTTTAGCCCAAATGAAAATAGCTTACAGCACCTGGTATTCCCAGGCGGTCTCCCATCCAGCTACTAACCAGTCGCGACCGTGCTTAGCTTCCAAGATCAGACGAGATCGGGCGTGTTCACGGTGGTGTGGCCGTAAGCAATTGCTCCTGGCACCAGACAGGACTTTAAACAGGAGAAAGGATGATTTTTTTTTACCCCAAATGAAAATAGCTTACAGCACCTGGTATTCCCAGGCGGTCTCCCATCCAGGTACTAACCAGGCCCGACCGTGCTTAGCTTCCGAGATCAGACGTGATCGGGCGTGTTCGCAATGGTGTGGCCGTAAGCAATTGCTCCTGGCACCAGACAGGACTTTAAACAGGAGAAAGGATGATTTTTTTTACCCCAAATGAAAATAGCTTACAGGACCTGGTATTCCCAGGCGGTCTCCCATCCAAGTACTAACCAGGCCCGACCGTATTTAGCTTCCGAGTTCAGACGAGATTGGGCGTGTTCACGGTGGTGTGCCCGTAAGCAATTGCTCCTGGCACCAGACAGGACTTTAAACAGGAGAAAGGATGATTTTTTTTACCCCAAATGAAAATAGCTTACCGCACCTGGTATTCCCAGGCGGTCTCCCATCCAGGTACTAACCAGGCCCGACCGTGCTTAGCTTCCGAGATCAGACGAGATCGGTCGTGTTCGCAGTGGTGTGGCCTTAAGCAATTGCTCCTGGCACC
>NC_140271.1:19482382-19519882 GCF_964030765.1 Micromesistius poutassou | reverse complement strand
TACCCCAAATGAAAATAGCTTACAGCACCTGGTATTCCCAGGCGGTCTCCCATCAAAGTACTAACCAGGCCCGACCGTGCTTAGCTTCCGAGATCAGACGAGATCGGGCGTGTTCACGGTGGTGTGGCCGTAAGCAATTGCTCCTGGCACCAGACAGGACTTTAAACAGGAGAAAGGATGATTTTTTTTACCCCAAATGAAAATAGCTTACAGCACCTGGTATTCCCAGGCGGTCTCCCATGCAGGTACTAACCAGGCCCGACCGTGCTTAGCTTCCGAGATCAGACGAGATCGGGCGTGTTCGCAGTTGTGTGGCCGTGAGCAAATGCTCCTGGCACCAGACAGGACTTTAAACAGGAGAAAGGATCATTTTTTTTACCCCAAATGAAAATAGCTCACAGCACCTGGTATTCCCAGGCTGTCTCCCATCCAAGTACTAACCAGGCCAGACCGTGCTTAGCTTCCGAGATCAGACGAGATCGGGCGTGTTCACGGTGGTGTGGCCGTAAGCAATTGCTCCTGGCACCAGACAGGACTTTAAACAGGAGAAAGGATGATTTTTTTTACACCAAATGAAAATAGCTTACAGCACCTGGTATTCCCAGGCGGTCTCCCATCCAGGTACTAACAGGCCCGACCGTGCTTAGCTTCCGAGATCAGACGAGATCGGGCGTGTTCCCAGTGGTGTGGCCTTAAGCAATTGCTCCTGGCACCAGACAGGACTTTAAACAGGAGAAAGGATCATTTTTTTTACCCCAAATGAAAATAGATTACAGCACCTGGTAATCCCAGGCGGTCTCCCATCCAAGTACTAACCAGGCCCGACCGTGCTTAGCTTCCGAGATCAGACGAGATCGGGCGTGTTCACGGTGGTGTGGCCATAAGCAATTGCTCCTGGCACCAGACAGGACTTTAAACAGAAGAAAGGATGATTTTTTTTACCCAAATGAAAACACAATTACAGCACCTGTTATTCCCAGGCGGTCTCCCATCCAAGTACTAACCAGGCCCGACCTTGCTTAGCTTCCGAGATCAGACGAGATCGGGCGTGTTCACGGTGGTGTGGCCGTAAGCAGTTTCTCCTGGCACCAGACAAGACTTTAAACAGGAGAAAGGTTCATTTTTTTTTACCCCAAATGAAAATAGATTACAGCACCTGGTATTCCCAGGCGGTCTCCCATCCAAGTACTAACCATGCCCGACCGTGCTTAGTTTCCGAGATCAGACGAGATCGGGCGTGTTCACGGTGGTGTGGCCGTAAGCAATTGCTCCTGGCACCAGACAGGACTTTAAACAGGAGAAAGGATGATTTTTTTTACCCCAAATGAAAATAGCTTACAGCACCTGGTATTCCCAGGCGGTCTCCCATCCAAGTACTAACCTGGCCCGACCGTGCTTAGCTTCCGAGATCAGATGAGATCGGGCGTGTTCGCAGTGGTGTGGCCGTAAGCATTTACTCCTGGCACCAGACAGGACTTTAAACAGGAGAAAGGATGATTTTTTTTACCCCAAATGAAAATAGTTTACAGCACCTGGTATTCCCAGGCGGTCTCCCATCCAGGTACTGACCTGGCCCGACCGTGCTTAGCTTCCGAGATCAGACGATATCGGGCGTGTTCGCAGTGGTGTGGCCGTAAGCAATTGCTCCTGGCACCAGACAGGACTTTAAACAGGAGAAAGGATGATTTTTTTTACCCCAAATGAAAATAGCTTACAGCACCTGGTATTCCCAGGCGGTCTCCCATCCAGGTACTAACCAGGCCCGACCGTGCTTAGCTTCCGAGATCAGACGAGATCGGGCGTGTTCGCAGTGGTGTGGCCTTAAGCAATTGCTCCTGGCACCAGACAGGACTTTAAACAGGAGAAAGGATCATTTTTTTTACCCCAAATGAAAATAGATTACAGCACCTGGTATTCCCAGGCGGTCTCCCATCCAAGTACTAACCAGGCCCGACCGTGCTTAGCTTCCGAGATCAGACGAGATCGGGCGTGTTCACGGTGGTGTAGCCGTAAGCAATTGTTCCTGGCACCAGACAGGACTTTAAACAGGAGAAAGGATGATTTTTTTTACCCCAAATGAAAATAGTTTACAGCACCTGGTATTCCCAGGCGGTCTCCCATCCAGGTACTGACCTGGCCCGACCGTGCTTAGCTTCCGAGATCAGACGATATCGGGCGTGTTCGCAGTGGTGTGGCCGTAAGCAATTGCTCCTGGCACCAGACAGGACTTTAAACAGGAGAAAGGATGATTTTTTTTACCCCAAATGAAAATAGCTTACAGCACCTGGTATTCCCAGGCGGTCTCCCATCCAGGTACTAACCAGGCCCGACCGTGCTTAGCTTCCGAGATCAGACGAGATCGGGCGTGTTCGCAGTGGTGTGGCCTTAAGCAATTGCTCCTGGCACCAGACAGGACTTTAAACAGGAGAAAGGATCATTTTTTTTACCCCAAATGAAAATAGATTACAGCACCTGGTATTCCCAGGCGGTCTCCCATCCAAGTACTAACCAGGCCCGACCGTGCTTAGCTTCCGAGATCAGACGAGATCGGGCGTGTTCACGGTGGTGTGGCCGTAAGCAATTGCTCCTGGCACCAGACAGGACTTTAAACAGGAGAAAGGATGATTTTTTTTACCCCAAATGAAAATAGCTTACAGCACCTGGTATTCCCAGGCGGTCTCCCATCAAAGTACTAACCAGGCCCGACCGTGCTTAGCTTCCGAGATCAGACGAGATCGGGCGTGTTCACGGTGGTGTGGCCGTAAGCAATTGCTCCTGGCACCAGACAGGACTTTAAACAGGAGAAAGGATGATTTTTTTTACCCCAAATGAAAATAGCTTACAGCACCTGGTATTCCCAGGCGGTCTCCCATGCAGGTACTAACCAGGCCCGACCGTGCTAAGCTTCCGAGATCAGACGAGATCGGGCGTGTTCGCAGTTGTGTGGCCGTGAGCAAATGCTCCTGGCACCAGACAGGACTTTAAACAGGAGAAAGGATCATTTTTTTTACCCCAAATGAAAATAGCTTACAGCACCTGGTATTCCCAGGCTGTCTCCCATCCAAGTACTAACCAGGCCAGACCGTGCTTAGCTTCCGAGATCAGACGAGATCGGGCGTGTTCACGGTGGTGTGGCCGTAAGCAATTGCTCCTGGCACCAGACAGGACTTTAAACAGGAGAAAGGATGATTTTTTTTACCCCAAATGAAAATAGATTACAGCACCTGGTATTCCCAGGCGGTCTCCCATCCAAGTACTAACCAGACCCGACCGTGCTTAGCTACCGAGATCAGACGAGATCGGGCGTGTTTACGGTGGTGTGGCCGTAAGCAATTGCTCCTGGCACCAGACAGGACTTTAAACAGGAGAAAGGATGATTTTTTTTACCCCAAATGAAATTAGCTTACAGCACCTGGTATTCCCAGGCGGTCTCCCATCCAGGTACTAACCAGGCCCGACCGTGCTTAGCTTCCGAGATCAGACGAGATCGAGCGTGATCGCAGTGGTGTGGCCGTAAGCAATTGCTCCTGGCACCAGACAGGACTTTAAACAGGAGAAAGGATCATTTTTTTTTACCCCAAATGAAAATAGATTACAGCACCTGGTATTCCCAGGCGGTCTCCCATCCAAGTACTAACCAGGCCCGACCGTGCTTAGCTTCCGAGATCAGACGAGATCGGGCGTGTTCACGGTGGTGTGGCCGTAAGCAATTGCTCCTGGCACCAGACAGGACTTTAAACAGGAGAAAGGATGATTTTTTTACCCCAAATGAAAATAGCTTACAGCACCTGGTATTCCCAGACGGTCTCCCATCCAGGTACTAACCTGGCCCGACCGTGCTTAGCTTCCGAGATCAGACGAGATCGGGCGTGTTCACGGTGGTGTGGCCGTAAGCAATTGCTCCTGGCACCAGACAGGACTTTAAACAGGAGAAAGGATCATTTTTTTTACCCCAAATGAAAATAGATTACAGCACCTGGTATTCCCAGGCGGTCTCCCATCCAAGTACTAACCAGGCCCGACCGTGCTAAGCTTCCGAGATCAGACGAGATCGGGCGTGTTCACGGTGGTGTGGCCGTACGCAATTGCTCCTGGCACCAGACAGGACTTTAAACAGGAGAAAGGATGATTTTTTTTACCCCAAATGAAAATAGCTTACAGCACCTGGTATTCCCAGGCGGTCTCCCATCCAAGTACTAACCAGGCCCGACCGTGCTTAGCTTCCGAGATCAGACGAGATCGGGTGTGTTCACGGTGGTGTGGCCGTAAGCAATTGCTCCTGGCACCAGACAGGACTTTAAACAGGAGAAAGGATGATTTTTTTTACCCCAAATGAAAATAGATTACAGCACCTGGTATTCCCAGGCGGTCTCCCATCCAAGTACTAACCAGGCCCGACCGTGCTAAGCTTCCGAGATCAGACGAGATCGGGCGTGTTCACGGTGGTGTGGCCGTAAGCAATTGCTCCTGGCACCAGACAGGACTTTAAACAGGAGAAAGGATCATTTTTTTTACCCCAAATGAAAATAGATTACAGCACCTGGTATTCCCAGGCGGTCTCCCATCCAGGTACTAACCAGGCCCGACCGTGCTTAGCTTCCGAGATCAGACGAGATCAGGCGTGTTCACGGTGGTGTGGCCGTAAGCAGTTGCTCCTGGCACCAGACAGGACTTTAAACAGGAGAAATGATCATTTTTTTTTACCCCAAATGAAAATAGATTACAGCACCTGGTATTCCCAGGCGGTCTCCCATCCAAGTACTAACCAGGCCCGACCGTGCTTAGCTTCCGAGATCAGACGAGATCGGGCGTGTTCACGGTGGTGTGGCCGTAAGCAATTGCTCCTGGCACCAGACAGGACTTTAAACAGGAGAAAGGATGATTTTTTTTACCCCAAATGAAAATAGATTACAGCACCTGGTATTCCCAGGCGGTCTCCCATCCAAGTACTAACCAGACCCGACCGTGCTTAGCTTCCGAGATCAGACGAGATCGGGCGTGTTTACGGTGGTGTGGCCGTAAGCAATTGCTCCTGGCACCAGACAGGACTTTAAACAGGAGAAAGGATGATTTTTTTTACCCCAAATGAAATTAGCTTACAGCACCTGGTATTCCCAGGCGGTCTCCCATCCAGGTACTAACCAGGCCCGACCGTGCTTAGCTTCCGAGATCAGACGAGATCGAGCGTGATCGCAGTGGTGTGGCCGTAAGCAATTGCTCCTGGCACCAGACAGGACTTTAAACAGGAGAAAGGATCTTTTTTTTACCCCAAATGAAAATAGCTTACAGGACCTGGTATTCCCAGGCGGTCTCCCATCCAGGTACTTACCAGGCCCGACCGTGCATAGCTTCCGAGATCAGACGAGATCGGGCGTGTTCGCAGTTGTGTGGCCGTAAGCAATTGCTCCTGGCACCAGACAGGACTTTAAACAGGAGAAAGGATCATTTTTTTTACCCCAAATGAAAATAGATTACAGCACCTGGTATTCCCAGGCGGTCTCCCATCCAAGTACTAACCAGGCCCGACCGTGCTTAGCTTCCGAGATCAGACGAGATCGGGTGTGTTCATGGTGGTGTGGCCGTAAGCAATTGCTCCTGGCACCAGACAGGACTTTAAACAGGAGAAAGGATGATTTTTTTTACCCCAAATGAAAATAGCTTACAGCACCTGGTATTCCCAGGCGGTCTCCCATCCAGGTACTAACCAGGCCCGACCGTGCTTAGCTTCCGAGATCAGACGAGATCGGGCGTGTTCACGGTGGTGTGGCCGTAAGCAATTGCTCCTGGCACCAGACAGGACTTTAAACAGGAGAAAGGATCATTTTTTTTACCCCAAATGAAAATAGATTACAGCACCTGGTATTCCCAGGCGGTCTCCCATCCAAGTACTAACCAGGCCCGACCGTGCTAAGCTTCCGAGATCAGACGAGATCGGGCGTGTTCACGGTGGTGTGGCCGTACGCAATTGCTCCTGGCACCAGACAGGACTTTAAACAGGAGAAAGGATGATTTTTTTTACCCCAAATTAAATTAGCTTACAGCACCTGGTATTCCCAGGCGGTCTCCCATCCAGGTACTAACCAGGCCCGACCGTGCTTAGCTTCCGAGATCAGACGAGATCAGGCGTGTTCACGGTGGTGTGGCCGTAAGCAGTTGCTCCTGGCACCAGACAGGACTTTAAACAGGAGAAAGGATGATTTTTTTTACCCCAAATGAAAATAGATTACAGCACCTGGTATTCCCAGGCGGTCTCCCATCCAAGTACTAACCAGACCCGACCGTGCTTAGCTTCCGAGATCAGACGAGATCGGGCGTGTTTACGGTGGTGTGGCCGTAAGCAATTGCTCCTGGCACCAGACAGGACTTTAAACAGGAGAAAGGATGATTTTTTTTACCCCAAATGAAATTAGCTTACAGCACCTGGTATTCCCAGGCGGTCTCCCATCCAGGTACTAACCAGGCCCGACCGTGCTTAGCTTCCGAGATCAGACGAGATCGAGCGTGATCGCAGTGGTGTGGCCTTAAGCAATTGCTCCTGGCACCAGACAGGACTTTAAACAGGAGAAAGGATCTTTTTTTTACCCCAAATGAAAATAGCTTACAGCACCTGGTATTCCCAGGCGGTCTCCCATCCAGGTACTTACCAGGCCCGACCGTGCATAGCTTCCGAGATCAGACGAGATCGGGCGTGTTCGCAGTTGTGTGGCCGTAAGCAATTGCTCCTGGCACCAGACAGGACTTTAAACAGGAGAAAGGATGATTTTTTTTACCCCAAATGAAATTAGCTTACAGCACCTGGTATTCCCAGGCGGTCTCCCATCCAGGTACTAACCAGGCCCGACCGTGCTTAGCTTCCGAGATCAGACGAGATCAGGCGTGTTCACGGTGGAGTGGCCGTAAGCAGTTGCTCCTGGCACCAGACAGGACTTTAAACAGGAGAAAGGATCATTTTTTTTTACCCCAAATGAAAATAGATTACAGCACCTGGTATTCCCAGGCGGTCTCCCATCCAAGTACTAACCAGGCCCGACCGTGCTTAGCTTCCGAGATCAGACGTGATCGGGCGTGTTCACGGTGGTGTGGCCGTAAGCAATTGCTCCTGGCACCAGACAGGACTTTAAACAGGAGAAAGGATGATTTTTTTTACCCCAAATGAAAATAGCTTACAGCACCTGGTATTCCCAGACGGTCTCCCATCCAGGTACTAACCTGGCCCGACCGTGCTTAGCTTCCGAGATCAGACGAGATCGGGCGTGTTCACGGTGGTGTGGCCGTAAGCAATTGCTCCTGGCACCAGACAGGACTTTAAACAGGAGAAAGGATGATTTTTTTTACCCCAAATGAAAATAGCTTACAGCACCTGGTATTCCCAGGCGGTCTCCCATCCAGGTACTAACCAGGCCCGACCGTGCTTAGCTTCCGAGATCAGACGAGATCGGGCGTGTTCACGGTGGTGTGGCCGTAAGCAGTTGCTCCTGGCACCAGACAGGACTTTAAACAGGAGAAAGGATCATTTTTCTTTACACCAAATGAAAATAGATTACAGCACCTGGTATTCCCAGGCGGTCTCCCATCCAAGTACTAACCAGGCCCGACCGTGCTTAGCTTCCGAGATCAGACGAGATCGGGCGTGTTCACGGTGGTGTGGCCGTAAGCAATTGCTCCTGGCACCAGACAGGACTTTAAAAAGGAGAAAGGATCATTTTTTTTTACCCCAAATGAAAATAGATTACAGCACCTGGTATTCCCAGGCGGTCTCCCATCCAGGTACTAACCAGGCCCGACCGTGCTTAGCTTCCGAGATCAGACGAGATCGGGCGTGTTCACGGTGGTGTGGCCGTAAGCAATTGCTCCTGGCACCAGACAGGACTTTAAACAGGAGAAAGGATCATTTTTTTTACCCCAAATGAAAATAGATTACAGCACCTGGTATTCCCAGGCGGTCTCCCATCCAAGTACTAACCAGGCCCGACCGTGCTAAGCTTCCGAGATCAGACGAGATCGGGCGTGTTCACGGTGGTGTGGCCGTACGCAATTGCTCCTGGCACCAGACAGGACTTTAAACAGGAGAAAGGATGATTTTTTTTACCCCAAATTAAATTAGCTTACAGCACCTGGTATTCCCAGGCGGTCTCCCATCCAGGTACTAACCAGGCCCGACCGTGCTTAGCTTCCGAGATCAGACGAGATCAGGCGTGTTCACGGTGGTGTGGCCGTAAGCAGTTGCTCCTGGCACCAGACAGGACTTTAAACAGGAGAAAGGATGATTTTTTTTACCCCAAATGAAAATAGATTACAGCACCTGGTATTCCCAGGCGGTCTCCCATCCAAGTACTAACCAGGCCCGACCGTGCTTAGCTTCCGAGATCAGACGAGATCGGGCGTGTTCACGGTGGTGTGGCCGTAAGCAATTGCTCCTGGCACCAGACAGGACTTTAAACAGGAGAAAGGATGATTTTTTTTACCCCAAATGAAAATAGATTACAGCACCTGGTATTCCCAGGCGGTCTCCCATCCAAGTACTAACCAGACCCGACCGTGCTTAGCTTCCGAGATCAGACGAGATCGGGCGTGTTTACGGTGGTGTGGCCGTAAGCAATTGCTCCTGGCACCAGACAGGACTTTAAACAGGAGAAAGGATGATTTTTTTTACCCCAAATGAAATTAGCTTACAGCACCTGGTATTCCCAGGCGGTCTCCCATCCAGGTACTAACCAGGCCCGACCGTGCTTAGCTTCCGAGATCAGACGAGATCGAGCGTGATCGCAGTGGTGTGGCCGTAAGCAATTGCTCCTGGCACCAGACAGGACTTTAAACAGGAGAAAGGATCTTTTTTTTACCCCAAATGAAAATAGCTTACAGGACCTGGTATTCCCAGGCGGTCTCCCATCCAGGTACTTACCAGGCCCGACCGTGCATAGCTTCCGAGATCAGACGAGATCGGGCGTGTTCGCAGTTGTGTGGCCGTAAGCAATTGCTCCTGGCACCAGACAGGACTTTAAACAGGAGAAAGGATCATTTTTTTTACCCCAAATGAAAATAGATTACAGCACCTGGTATTCCCAGGCGGTCTCCCATCCAAGTACTAACCAGGCCCGACCGTGCTTAGCTTCCGAGATCAGACGAGATCGGGTGTGTTCATGGTGGTGTGACCGTAAGCAATTGCTCCTGGCACCAGACAGGACTTTAAACAGGAGAAAGGATGATTTTTTTTACCCCAAATGAAAATAGCTTACAGCACCTGGTATTCCCAGGCGGTCTCCCATCCAGGTACTAACCAGGCCCGACCGTGCTTAGCTTCCGAGATCAGACGAGATCGGGCGTGTTCACGGTGGTGTGGCCGTAAGCAATTGCTCCTGGCACCAGACAGGACTTTAAACAGGAGAAAGGATCATTTTTTTTACCCCAAATGAAAATAGATTACAGCACCTGGTATTCCCAGGCGGTCTCCCATCCAAGTACTAACCAGGCCCGACCGTGCTAAGCTTCCGAGATCAGACGAGATCGGGCGTGTTCACGGTGGTGTGGCCGTACGCAATTGCTCCTGGCACCAGACAGGACTTTAAACAGGAGAAAGGATGATTTTTTTTACCCCAAATTAAATTAGCTTACAGCACCTGGTATTCCCAGGCGGTCTCCCATCCAGGTACTAACCAGGCCCGACCGTGCTTAGCTTCCGAGATCAGACGAGATCAGGCGTGTTCACGGTGGTGTGGCCGTAAGCAGTTGCTCCTGGCACCAGACAGGACTTTAAACAGGAGAAAGGATCATTTTTTTTTACCCCAAATGAAAATAGATTACAGCACCTGGTATTCCCAGGCGGTCTCCCATCCAAGTACTAACCAGGCCCGACCGTGCTAAGCTTCCGAGATCAGACGAGATCGGGCGTGTTCACGGTGGTGTGGCCGTACGCAATTGCTCCTGGCACCAGACAGGACTTTAAACAGGAGAAAGGATGATTTTTTTTACCCCAAATTAAATTAGCTTACAGCACCTGGTATTCCCAGGCGGTCTCCCATCCAGGTACTAACCAGGCCCGACCGTGCTTAGCTTCCGAGATCAGACGAGATCAGGCGTGTTCACGGTGGTGTGGCCGTAAGCAGTTGCTCCTGGCACCAGACAGGACTTTAAACAGGAGAAAGGATGATTTTTTTTACCCCAAATGAAAATAGATTACAGCACCTGGTATTCCCAGGCGGTCTCCCATCCAAGTACTAACCAGACCCGACCGTGCTTAGCTTCCGAGATCAGACGAGATCGGGCGTGTTTACGGTGGTGTGGCCGTAAGCAATTGCTCCTGGCACCAGACAGGACTTTAAACAGGAGAAAGGATGATTTTTTTTACCCCAAATGAAATTAGCTTACAGCACCTGGTATTCCCAGGCGGTCTCCCATCCAGGTACTAACCAGGCCCGACCGTGCTTAGCTTCCGAGATCAGACGAGATCGAGCGTGATCGCAGTGGTGTGGCCTTAAGCAATTGCTCCTGGCACCAGACAGGACTTTAAACAGGAGAAAGGATCTTTTTTTTACCCCAAATGAAAATAGCTTACAGCACCTGGTATTCCCAGGCGGTCTCCCATCCAGGTACTTACCAGGCCCGACCGTGCATAGCTTCCGAGATCAGACGAGATCGGGCGTGTTCGCAGTTGTGTGGCCGTAAGCAATTGCTCCTGGCACCAGACAGGACTTTAAACAGGAGAAAGGATGATTTTTTTTACCCCAAATGAAATTAGCTTACAGCACCTGGTATTCCCAGGCGGTCTCCCATCCAGGTACTAACCAGGCCCGACCGTGCTTAGCTTCCGAGATCAGACGAGATCAGGCGTGTTCACGGTGGAGTGGCCGTAAGCAGTTGCTCCTGGCACCAGACAGGACTTTAAACAGGAGAAAGGATCATTTTTTTTTACCCCAAATGAAAATAGATTACAGCACCTGGTATTCCCAGGCGGTCTCCCATCCAAGTACTAACCAGGCCCGACCGTGCTTAGCTTCCGAGATCAGACGTGATCGGGCGTGTTCACGGTGGTGTGGCCGTAAGCAATTGCTCCTGGCACCAGACAGGACTTTAAACAGGAGAAAGGATGATTTTTTTTACCCCAAATGAAAATAGCTTACAGCACCTGGTATTCCCAGACGGTCTCCCATCCAGGTACTAACCTGGCCCGACCGTGCTTAGCTTCCGAGATCAGACGAGATCGGGCGTGTTCACGGTGGTGTGGCCGTAAGCAATTGCTCCTGGCACCAGACAGGACTTTAAACAGGAGAAAGGATGATTTTTTTTACCCCAAATGAAAATAGCTTACAGCACCTGGTATTCCCAGGCGGTCTCCCATCCAGGTACTAACCAGGCCCGACCGTGCTTAGCTTCCGAGATCAGACGAGATCGGGCGTGTTCACGGTGGTGTGGCCGTAATCAATTGCTCCTGGCACCAGACAGGACTTTAAAAAGGAGAAAGGATCATTTTTTTTTACCCCAAATGAAAATAGATTACAGCACCTGGTATTCCCAGGCGGTCTCCCATCCAGGTACTAACCAGGCCCGACCGTGCTTAGCTTCCGAGATCAGACGAGATCGGGCGTGTTCACGGTGGTGTGGCCGTAAGCAATTGCTCCTGGCACCAGACAGGACTTTAAACAGGAGAAAGGATAATTTTTTTTACCCCAAATGAAAATAGATTACAGCACCTGGTATTCCCAGGCGGTCTCCCATCCAAGTACTAACCAGGCCCGACCGTGCTAAGCTTCCGAGATCAGACGAGATCGGGCGTGTTCACGGTGGTGTGGCCGTACGCAATTGCTCCTGGCACCAGACAGGACTTTAAACAGGAGAAAGGATGATTTTTTTTACCCCAAATTAAATTAGCTTACAGCACCTGGTATTCCCAGGCGGTCTCCCATCCAGGTACTAACCAGGCCCGACCGTGCTTAGCTTCCGAGATCAGACGAGATCAGGCGTGTTCACGGTGGTGTGGCCGTAAGCAGTTGCTCCTGGCACCAGACAGGACTTTAAACAGGAGAAAGGATGATTTTTTTTACCCCAAATGAAAATAGATTACAGCACCTGGTATTCCCAGGCGGTCTCCCATCCAAGTACTAACCAGACCCGACCGTGCTTAGCTTCCGAGATCAGACGAGATCGGGCGTGTTTACGGTGGTGTGGCCGTAAGCAATTGCTCCTGGCACCAGACAGGACTTTAAACAGGAGAAAGGATGATTTTTTTTACCCCAAATGAAATTAGCTTACAGCACCTGGTATTCCCAGGCGGTCTCCCATCCAGGTACTAACCAGGCCCGACCGTGCTTAGCTTCCGAGATCAGACGAGATCGAGCGTGATCGCAGTGGTGTGGCCTTAAGCAATTGCTCCTGGCACCAGACAGGACTTTAAACAGGAGAAAGGATCTTTTTTTTACCCCAAATGAAAATAGCTTACAGCACCTGGTATTCCCAGGCGGTCTCCCATCCAGGTACTTACCAGGCCCGACCGTGCATAGCTTCCGAGATCAGACGAGATCGGGCGTGTTCGCAGTTGTGTGGCCGTAAGCAATTGCTCCTGGCACCAGACAGGACTTTAAACAGGAGAAAGGATGATTTTTTTTACCCCAAATGAAATTAGCTTACAGCACCTGGTATTCCCAGGCGGTCTCCCATCCAGGTACTAACCAGGCCCGACCGTGCTTAGCTTCCGAGATCAGACGAGATCAGGCGTGTTCACGGTGGAGTGGCCGTAAGCAGTTGCTCCTGGCACCAGACAGGACTTTAAACAGGAGAAAGGATCATTTTTTTTTACCCCAAATGAAAATAGATTACAGCACCTGGTATTCCCAGGCGGTCTCCCATCCAAGTACTAACCAGGCCCGACCGTGCTTAGCTTCCGAGATCAGACGTGATCGGGCGTGTTCACGGTGGTGTGGCCGTAAGCAATTGCTCCTGGCACCAGACAGGACTTTAAACAGGAGAAAGGATGATTTTTTTTACCCCAAATGAAATTAGCTTACAGCACCTGGTATTCCCAGGCGGTCTCCCATCCAGGTACTAACCAGGCCCGACCGTGCTTAGCTTCCGAGATCAGACGAGATCGAGCGTGATCGCAGTGGTGTGGCCTTAAGCAATTGCTCCTGGCACCAGACAGGACTTTAAACAGGAGAAAGGATCTTTTTTTTACCCCAAATGAAAATAGCTTACAGCACCTGGTATTCCCAGGCGGTCTCCCATCCAGGTACTTACCAGGCCCGACCGTGCATAGCTTCCGAGATCAGACGAGATCGGGCGTGTTCGCAGTTGTGTGGCCGTAAGCAATTGCTCCTGGCACCAGACAGGACTTTAAACAGGAGAAAGGATGATTTTTTTTACCCCAAATGAAATTAGCTTACAGCACCTGGTATTCCCAGGCGGTCTCCCATCCAGGTACTAACCAGGCCCGACCGTGCTTAGCTTCCGAGATCAGACGAGATCAGGCGTGTTCACGGTGGAGTGGCCGTAAGCAGTTGCTCCTGGCACCAGACAGGACTTTAAACAGGAGAAAGGATCATTTTTTTTTACCCCAAATGAAAATAGATTACAGCACCTGGTATTCCCAGGCGGTCTCCCATCCAAGTACTAACCAGGCCCGACCGTGCTTAGCTTCCGAGATCAGACGTGATCGGGCGTGTTCACGGTGGTGTGGCCGTAAGCAATTGCTCCTGGCACCAGACAGGACTTTAAACAGGAGAAAGGATGATTTTTTTTACCCCAAATGAAAATAGCTTACAGCACCTGGTATTCCCAGACGGTCTCCCATCCAGGTACTAACCTGGCCCGACCGTGCTTAGCTTCCGAGATCAGACGAGATCGGGCGTGTTCACGGTGGTGTGGCCGTAAGCAATTGCTCCTGGCACCAGACAGGACTTTAAACAGGAGAAAGGATGATTTTTTTTACCCCAAATGAAAATAGCTTACAGCACCTGGTATTCCCAGGCGGTCTCCCATCCAGGTACTAACCAGGCCCGACCGTGCTTAGCTTCCGAGATCAGACGAGATCGGGCGTGTTCACGGTGGTGTGGCCGTAAGCAGTTGCTCCTGGCACCAGACAGGACTTTAAACAGGAGAAAGGATCATTTTTCTTTACACCAAATGAAAATAGATTACAGCACCTGGTATTCCCAGGCGGTCTCCCATCCAAGTACTAACCAGGCCCGACCGTGCTTAGCTTCCGAGATCAGACGAGATCGGGCGTGTTCACGGTGGTGTGGCCGTAAGCAATTGCTCCTGGCACCAGACAGGACTTTAAAAAGGAGAAAGGATCATTTTTTTTTACCCCAAATGAAAATAGATTACAGCACCTGGTATTCCCAGGCGGTCTCCCATCCAAGTACTAACCAGGCCCCACCGTGCTTAGCTTCCGAGATCAGACGAGATCGGGCGTGTACACGGTGGTGTGGCCGTAAGCAATTGCTCCTGGCACCAGACAGGACTTTAAACAGGAGAAAGGATGATTTTTTTTACCCCAAATGAAAATAGCTTACAGCACCTGGTATTCCCAGGCGGTCTCCCATCCAGGTACTAACCAGGCCCGACCGTGCTTAGCTTCCGAGATCAGACGAGATCGGGCGTGTTCGCAGTGGTGTGGCCGTAAGCAATTGCTCCTGGCACCAGACAGGACTTTAAACAGGAGAAAGGATCATTTTTTTTACCCCAAATGAAAATAGCTTACAGCAACTGGTATTCCCAGGCGGTCTCCCATCCAAGTACTAACCAGGGCCGACCGTGCTTAGCTTCCGAGATCAGACGAGATCGGGCGTGTTCACGGTGGTGTGGCCGTAAGCAATTGCTCCTGGCACCAGACAGGACTTTAAACAGGAGAAAGGATGATTTTTTTTACCCCAAATGAAAATAGCTTACAGCACCTGGTATTCCCAGGCGGTCTCCCATCCAGGTACTAACCAGGCCCGACCGTGCTTAGCTTCCGAGATCAGACGAGATTGGGCGTGTTCGCAGTGGTGTGGCCGTAAGCTATTGCTCCTGGCACCAGACAGGACTTTAAACAGGAGAAAAGATCATTTTTTTTACCCCAAATGAAAATAGATTACAGCACCTGGTATTCCCAGGCGGTCTCCCATCCAGGTACAAACCAGGCCCGACCGTGCTTAGCTTCCGAGACCAGACGAGATCGGGCATGTTCGCAGTGGTGTGGCCGTAAGCAATTTCTCCTGGCACCAGACAGGACTTTAAACAGGAGAAAGGATCATTTTTTTTACCCCAAATGAAAATAGATTACAGCACCTGGTATTCCCAGGCGGTCTCCCATCCAAGTACTATCCAGGCCCGACCGTGCTTAGCTTCCGAGATCAGACGAGATCGGGCGTGTTCACGGTGGTGTGGCCGTAAGCAATTGCTCCTGGCACCAGACAGGACTTTAAACAGGAGAAAAGATGTTTTTTTTACCCCAAATGAAAATAGCTTACAGCACCTAGTATTCCCAGGCGGTCTCCCATCCAGGTACTAACCAGGCCCCACCATGCTTAGCTTCCGAGATCAAACGAGATCGGGCGTGTTCGCAGTGGTGTGGCCGTAAGCAATTTCTCCTGGCGCCAGACAGGACTTTAAACAGGAGAAAGGATCATTTTTTTTACCCCAATTGAAAATAGATTACAGCACCTGGTATTCCCAGGCGGTCTCCCATCCAAGTACTAAACAGGCCAGACCGTGCTTAGCTTCCGAGATCAGACCAGATCGGGCGTGTTCACGGTGGTGTGGCCGTAAGTAATTCCTCCTAGCACAAGACAGGACTTTAAACAGGAGAAAGGATCTTTTTTTTTACCCCAAATGAAAATAGCTTACAGCACCTGGTATTCCCAGGCGGTCTCCCATCCAGGTACTAACCAGGCCCGACCGTGCTTAGCTTCCGAGATCAGACGAGATCGGGCGTGTTCGCAGTGGTGTGGCCGTAAGCAATTGCTCCTGGCACCAGACAGGACTTTAAACAGGAGAAAGGATCATTTTTTTTACCCCAAATGAAATTAGATTACAGCACCTGGTATTCCCAGGCGGTCTCCCATCCAAGTACTAACGAAGCCCGACCGTGCTTAACTTCCGAGATCAGACAAGATCGGGCGTGTTCACGGTGGTGTGGCCGTAAGCAATTGCAACTGGCACCAGACAGGACTTTAAACAGGAGAAAGGATGATTTTTTTTACCCCAAATGAAAATAGATTACAGCACCTGGTATTCCCAGGCGGTCTCCCATCCAGGTACTTACCAGGCCCGACCGTGCTTAGCTTCCGAGATCAGACGAGATCGGGCGTGTTCGCAGTGGTGTGGCCGTAAGCTTTTGCTCCTGGCACCAGACAGGACTTTAAACAGGAGAAAAGATCATTTTTTTTACCCCAAATGAAAATAGATTACAGCACCTGGTATTCCCAGGCGGTCTCCCATCCAAGTACTAACCAGGCCCGACCGTGCATAGCTTCCGAGATCAGACGAGATTGGGCGTGTTCGCAGTGGTGTGGCCGTAAGCAATTGCTCCTGGCACCAGACAGGACTTTAAAAAGGAGAAAGGATCATTTTTTTTTACCCCAAATGAAAATAGATTACAGCACCTGGTATTCCCAGGCGGTCTCCCATCCAAGTACTAACCAGGCCCCACCGTGCTTAGCTTCCGAGATCAGACGAGATCGGGCGTGTTCACGGTGGTGTGGCCGTAAGCAATTGCTCCTGGCACCAGACAGGACTTTAAACAGGAGAAAGGATCATTTTTTTTACCCCAATTGAAAATAGATTACAGCACCTGGTATTCCCAGGCGGTCTCCCATCCAAGTACTAAACAGGCCAGACCGTGCTTAGCTTCCGAGATCAGACAAGATCGGGCGTGTTCACGGTGGTGTGGCCGTAAGCAATTCCTCCTAGCACCAGACAGGACTTTAAACAGGAGAAAGGATCTTTTTTTTTACCCCAAATGAAAATAGCTTACAGCACCTGGTATTCCCAGGCGGTCTCCCATCCAGGTCCTAACCAGGCCCGACCGTGCTTAGCTTCCGAGATCAGACGAGATCGGGCGTGTTCGCAGTGGTGTGGCCGTAAGCAATTGCTCCTGGCACCAGACAGGACTTTAAACAGGAGAAAGGATCATTTTTTTTACCCCAAATGAAAATAGATTACAGCACCTGGTATTCCCAGGCGGTCTCCCATCCAAGTACTAACGAAGCCCGACCGTGCTTAACTTCCGAGATCAGACGAGATCGGGCGTGTTCACGGTGGTGTGGCCGTAAGCAATTGCAACTGGCACCAGACAGGACTTTAAACAGGAGAAAGGATGATTTTTTTTACCCCAAATGAAAATAGCTTACAGCACCTGGTATTCCCAGGCGGTCTCCCATCCAGTTACTAACCAGGCCCGACCGTGCTTAGCTTCCGAGATCAGACGAGATCGGGCGTGTTCGCAGTTGTGTGGCCGTAAGCAAATGCTCCTGGCACCAGACAGGACTTTAAACAGGAGAAAGGATCATTTTTTTTACCCCAAATGAAAATAGATTACAGCACCTGGTATTCCCAGGCGGTCTCCCATCCAAGTACTAACCAGGCCCGACCGTGCTTAGCTTCCGAGATCAGACGAGATCGGGCGTGTTCACGGTGGTGTGGCCGTAAGCAATTGCTCCTGGCACCAGACAGGACTTTAAAAAGGAGAAAGACTTTAAACAGGAGAAAGGATGATTTTTTTTACCCCAAATGAAAATAGCTTACAGCACCTGGTATTCCCAGGCGGTCTCCCATCCAGGTACTAACCAGGCCCGACCGTGCTTAGCTTCCGAGATCAGACGAGATCGGGCGTGTTCGCAGTGGTGTGGCCGTAAGCAATTCCTCCTTTTTGTTGTTGATTTATCTTGTTGTTGATTTATCCTTTGAATGTGTATATTTCTTGGGGAGGTGCTTCTTATAAGCCCATGTAGGGTTTTTTAACCTCTCCTGCACTTACTATTCTTCTTTAATTTCTGTTTTTCGTAATTGTCGTTTTTTTATGGTGCAAATAAATAAATACAAAAAATACAAATACAAATTGCTCCTGGCACCAGACAGGACTTTAAACAGGAGAAAGGATGATTTTTTTTACCCCAAATGAAAATAGCTTACAGCACCTGGTATTCCCAGGCGGTCTCCCATCCAGGTACTAACCAGGACCGACCGTGCTTAGCTTCCGAGATCAGACGAGATCGGGCGTGTTCACGGTGGTGTGGCCGTAAGCAATTGCTCCTGGCACCAGACAGGACTTTAAACAGGAGAAAGGATGATTTTTTTTACCCCAAATGAAAATAGCTTACAGCACCTGGTATTCCCAGGCGGTCTCCCATCCAGGTACTAACCAGGCCCGACCGTGCTTAGCTTCCGAGATCAGACGAGATCGGGCGTGTTCCCAGTGGTGTGGCCTTAAGCAATTGCTCCTGGCACCAGACAGGACTTTAAACAGGAGAAAGGATGATTTTTTTTACCCAAATGAAAACCCAATTACAGCACCTGTTATTCCCAGGCGGTCTCCCATCCAAGTACTAACCAGGCCCGCCCGTGCCTAGCTTCCGAGATCAGACGAGATCGGGCGTGTTCACGGTGGTGTGGCCGTGAGCAATTGCTCCTGGCACCAGACAGGACTTTAAACAGGAGAAAGGATCATTTTTTTTTACCCCAAATGAAAATAGATTACAGCAGCTGGTATTCCCAGGCGGTCTCCCATCCAAGTACTAACCAGGCCCGACCGTGCTTAGCTTCCGAGATCAGACGAGATCGGGCGTGTTCAAGGTGGTGTGGCCGTAAGCAATTGCTGCTGGCACCAGACAGGACTTTAAACAGGAGAAAGGATCATTTTTTTTACCCCAAATGAAAATAGATTATAGTACCTGGTATTCCCAGGCGGTCTCCCATCCAAGTACTAACCAGGCCCCACCGTGCTTAGCTTCCGAGATCAGACGAGATCGGGCGTGTTCACGGTGGTGTGGCCGTAAGCAATTGCTCCTGCCACCAGACAGGACTTTAAACAGGAGAAAGGATGATTCTTTTTACCCCAAATGAAAATAGCTTACAGCACCTGGTATTCCCAGGCGGTCTCCCATCCAAGTACTAAACAGGCCCGACCGTGCTTAGCTTCCGAGATCAGTCAAGATCGGGCGTGTTCACGTTGGTGTGGCCGTAAGGAATTGCACCTGGCACCAGACAGGACTTTAAACAGGAGAAAGGATGATTTTTTTTACCCCAAATGAAAATAGCTTACAGCACCTGGTATTCCCAGGCGGTCTCCCATCCAGGTACTAACCAGGCCCGACCGTGCTTAGCTTCCGAGATCAGACGAGATCGGGCGTGTTCGCAGTTGTGTGGCCGTAAGCAAATGCTCCTGGCACCAGACAGGACTTTAAACAGGAGAAAGGATCATTTTTTTTACCCCAAATGAAAATAGATTACAGCACCTGGTATTCCCAGGCGGTCTCCCATCCAAGTACTAACCAGGCCCGACCGTGCTTAGCTTCCGAGATCAGACGAGATCGGGCGTGTTCACGGTGGTGTGGCCGTAAGCAATTGCTCCTAGCACCAGACAGGACTTTAAACAGGAGAAAGGATGATTTTTTTTACCCCAAATGAAAATAGCTTACAGCACCTGGTATTCCCAGGCGGTCTCCCATCCAGGTACTAACCAGGCCCGACCGTGCTTAGCTTCCGAGATCAGATGAGATCGGGCGTGTTCGCAGTGGTGTGGCCTTAAGCAATTGCTCCTGGCACCAGACAGGACTTTAAACAGGAGAAAGGATCATTTTTTTTACCCCAAATGAAAATAGATTACAGCACCTGGTATTCCCAGGCGGTCTCCCATCCAAGTACTAACCAGACCCGACCGTGCTTGGCTTCCGAGATCAGACGAGATCGGGCGTGTTCACGGTGGTGTGGCCGTAAGCAATTGCTCCTGGCACCAGACAGGACTTTAAACAGGAGAAAGGATGATTTTTTTTACCCCAAATGAAAATAGCTTACAGCACCTGGTATTCCCAGGCGGTCTCCCATCCAAGTACTAACCAGGCCCGACCGTGCTTAGCTTCCGAGCTCAGAAGAGATCGGGCGTGTTCACGGTGGTGTGGCCGTAAGTAATTGCTCCTGGCACCAGACAGGACTTTAAACAGGAGAAAGGATGATTTTTTTTACCCCAAATGAAAATAGCTTACAGCACCTGGTATTCCCAGGCGGTCTCCCATCCAAGTACTAATCAGGCCCGACCGTACTTAGGTTCCGAGATCAGACGAGATCGGGCGTGTTCACGGTGGTGTGGCCGTAAGCAATTGCTCCTGGCACCAGACAGGACTTTAAACAGGAGAAAGGATGATTTTTTTTACCCCAAATGAAAATAGCTTACAGCACCTGGTATTCCCAGGCGGTCTCCCATCCAGGTACTAACCAGTCCCGACCGTGCTTAGCTTCCGAGATCAGACGAGACCGGGCGTGTTCGCAGTGGTGTGGCCGTAAGCAATTACTCCTGGCACCAGACAGGACTTTAAACAGGAGAAAGGATAATTTTTTTTACCCCAAATGAAAACACAATTACAGCACCTGTTATTCCCAGGCGGTCTCCCATCCAAGTACTAACCAGGCCCGACCGTGCTTA
This sequence comes from Micromesistius poutassou, assembly GCF_964030765.1. Taxonomy (NCBI): domain Eukaryota; kingdom Metazoa; phylum Chordata; class Actinopteri; order Gadiformes; family Gadidae; genus Micromesistius; species Micromesistius poutassou. Next base: position 19,499,271 of record NC_140271.1, on the reverse strand, counting down.
GCTTCCGAGACCAGACGACATCGGGCGTGTTCGCAGTGGTGTGGCCGTAAGCAATTTCTCCTGGCACCAGACAGGACTTTAAACAGGAGAAAGGATCATTTTTTTTACCCCAAATGAAAATAGATTACAGCACCTGGTATTCCCAGGCGGTCTCCCATCAAAGTACTAACCAAGCCCGACCGTGCTTAGCTTCCGAGATCAGACGAGATCGGGCGTGTTCACGGTGGTGTGGCCGTAAGCAATTGCTCCTGGCACCAGACAGGACTTTAAACAGGAGAAAGGATGATTTTTTTTACCCCAAATGAAAATAGCTTACAGCACCTGGTATTCCCAGGCGGTCTCCCATCCAGGTACTAACCAGGACCGACCGTGCTTAGCTTCCGAGATCAGACGAGATCGGGCGTGTTCACGGTGGTGTGGCCGTAAGCAATTGCTCCTGGCACCAGACAGGACTTTAAACAGGAGAAAGGATGATTTTTTTTACCCCAAATGAAAATAGCTTACAGCACCTGGTATTCCCAGGCGGTCTCCCATCCAAGTACTAATCGGGCCCGACCGTACTTAGGTTCCGAGATCAGACGAGATCGGGCGTGTTCGCAGTTGTGTGGCCGTAAGCAAATGCTCCTGGCACCAGACAGGACTTTAAACAGGAGAAAGGATCATTTTTTTTACCCCAAATGAAAATAGATTACAGCACCTGGTATTCCCAGGCGGTCTCCCATCCAAGTACTAACCAGGCCCGACCGTGCTTAGCTTCCGAGATCAGACGAGATCGGGCGTGTTCACGGTGGTGTGGCCGTAAGCAATTGCTCCTGGCACCAGACAGGACTTTAAACAGGAGAAAGGATGATTTTTTTTACCCCAAATGAAAATAGCTTACAGCACCTGGTATTCCCAGGCGGTCTCCCATCCAGGTACTAACCAGGCCCGAGCGTGCTTAGCTTCCGAGATCAGATGAGATCGGGCGTGTTCGCAGTGGTGTGGCCTTAAGCAATTGCGCCTGGCACCAGACAGGACTTTAAACAGGAGAAAGGATGATTTTTTTTACCCCAAATGAAAATAGATTACAGCACCTGGTATTCCCAGGCGGTCTCCCATCCAAGTACTAAACAGACCCGACCGTGCTTGGCTTCCGAGATCAGACGAGATCGGGCGTGTTCACGGTGGTGTGGCCGTAAGCAATTGCTCCTGGCACCAGACAGGACTTTAAACAGGAGAAAGGATGATTTTTTTTACCCCAAATGAAAATAGCTAACAGGACCTGGTATTCCCAGGCGGTCTCCCATCCAAGTACTAACCAGGCCCGACCGTGCTTAGCTTCCGAGCTCAGAAGAGATCCGGCGTGTTCACGGTGGTGTGGCCGTAAGCAATTGGTCCTGGCACCAGACAGGACTTTAAACAGGAGAAAGGATGATTTTTTTTACCCCAAATGAAAATAGCTTACAGCACCTGGTATTCCCAGGCGGTCTCCCATCCAAGTACTAATCAGGCCCGACCGAACTTAGCTTCCGAGATCAGACGAGATCGGGCGTGTTCACGGTGGTGTGGCCGTAAGCAATTGCTCCTGGCACCAGACAGGACTTTAAACAGGAGAAAGGATGATTTTTTTTACCCCAAATGAAAATAGCTTACAGCACCTGGTATTCCCAGGCGGTCTCCCATCCAGGTACTAACCAGGCCCGACCGTGCTTAGCTTCCGAGATCAGACGAGATCGGGCGTGTTCGCAGTGGTGTGGCCGTAAGCAATTCCTCCTTTTTGTTGTTGATTTATCTTGTTGTTGATTTATCCTTTGAATGTGTATATTTCTTGGGGAGGTGCTTCTTATAAGCCCATGTAGGGTTTTTTAACCTCTCCTGCACTTACTATTCTTCTTTAATTTCTGTTTTTCGTAATTGTCGTTTTTTTATGGTGCAAATAAATAAATACAAAAAATACAAATACAAATTGCTCCTGGCACCAGACAGGACTTTAAACAGGAGAAAGGATGATTTTTTTTACCCCAAATGAAAATAGCTTACAGCACCTGGTATTCCCAGGCGGTCTCCCATCCAGGTACTAACCAGGACCGACCGTGCTTAGCTTCCGAGATCAGACGAGATCGGGCGTGTTCACGGTGGTGTGGCCGTAAGCAATTGCTCCTGGCACCAGACAGGACTTTAAACAGGAGAAAGGATCATTTTTTTTACCCCAATTGAAAATAGATTACAGCACCTGGTATTCCCAGGCGGTCTCCCATCCAAGTACTAAACAGGCCAGACCGTGCTTAGCTTCCGAGATCAGACAAGATCGGGCGTGTTCACGGTGGTGTGGCCGTAAGCAATTCCTCCTAGCACCAGACAGGACTTTAAACAGGAGAAAGGATCTTTTTTTTTACCCCAAATGAAAATAGCTTACAGCACCTGGTATTCCCAGGCGGTCTCCCATCCAGGTCCTAACCAGGCCCGACCGTGCTTAGCTTCCGAGATCAGACGAGATCGGGCGTGTTCGCAGTGGTGTGGCCGTAAGCAATTGCTCCTGGCACCAGACAGGACTTTAAACAGGAGAAAGGATCATTTTTTTTACCCCAAATGAAAATAGATTACAGCACCTGGTATTCCCAGGCGGTCTCCCATCCAAGTACTAACGAAGCCCGACCGTGCTTAACTTCCGAGATCAGACGAGATCGGGCGTGTTCACGGTGGTGTGGCCGTAAGCAATTGCAACTGGCACCAGACAGGACTTTAAACAGGAGAAAGGATGATTTTTTTTACCCCAAATGAAAATAGCTTACAGCACCTGGTATTCCCAGGCGGTCTCCCATCCAGTTACTAACCAGGCCCGACCGTGCTTAGCTTCCGAGATCAGACGAGATCGGGCGTGTTCGCAGTTGTGTGGCCGTAAGCAAATGCTCCTGGCACCAGACAGGACTTTAAACAGGAGAAAGGATCATTTTTTTTACCCCAAATGAAAATAGATTACAGCACCTGGTATTCCCAGGCGGTCTCCCATCCAAGTACTAACCAGGCCCGACCGTGCTTAGCTTCCGAGATCAGACGAGATCGGGCGTGTTCACGGTGGTGTGGCCGTAAGCAATTGCTCCTGGCACCAGACAGGACTTTAAAAAGGAGAAAGACTTTAAACAGGAGAAAGGATGATTTTTTTTACCCCAAATGAAAATAGCTTACAGCACCTGGTATTCCCAGGCGGTCTCCCATCCAGGTACTAACCAGGCCCGACCGTGCTTAGCTTCCGAGATCAGACGAGATCGGGCGTGTTCGCAGTGGTGTGGCCGTAAGCAATTCCTCCTTTTTGTTGTTGATTTATCTTGTTGTTGATTTATCCTTTGAATGTGTATATTTCTTGGGGAGGTGCTTCTTATAAGCCCATGTAGGGTTTTTTAACCTCTCCTGCACTTACTATTCTTCTTTAATTTCTGTTTTTCGTAATTGTCGTTTTTTTATGGTGCAAATAAATAAATACAAAAAATACAAATACAAATTGCTCCTGGCACCAGACAGGACTTTAAACAGGAGAAAGGATGATTTTTTTTACCCCAAATGAAAATAGCTTACAGCACCTGGTATTCCCAGGCGGTCTCCCATCCAGGTACTAACCAGGACCGACCGTGCTTAGCTTCCGAGATCAGACGAGATCGGGCGTGTTCACGGTGGTGTGGCCGTAAGCAATTGCTCCTGGCACCAGACAGGACTTTAAACAGGAGAAAGGATGATTTTTTTTACCCCAAATGAAAATAGCTTACAGCACCTGGTATTCCCAGGCGGTCTCCCATCCAGGTACTAACCAGGCCCGACCGTGCTTAGCTTCCGAGATCAGACGAGATCGGGCGTGTTCCCAGTGGTGTGGCCTTAAGCAATTGCTCCTGGCACCAGACAGGACTTTAAACAGGAGAAAGGATGATTTTTTTTACCCAAATGAAAACCCAATTACAGCACCTGTTATTCCCAGGCGGTCTCCCATCCAAGTACTAACCAGGCCCGCCCGTGCCTAGCTTCCGAGATCAGACGAGATCGGGCGTGTTCACGGTGGTGTGGCCGTGAGCAATTGCTCCTGGCACCAGACAGGACTTTAAACAGGAGAAAGGATCATTTTTTTTTACCCCAAATGAAAATAGATTACAGCAGCTGGTATTCCCAGGCGGTCTCCCATCCAAGTACTAACCAGGCCCGACCGTGCTTAGCTTCCGAGATCAGACGAGATCGGGCGTGTTCAAGGTGGTGTGGCCGTAAGCAATTGCTGCTGGCACCAGACAGGACTTTAAACAGGAGAAAGGATCATTTTTTTTACCCCAAATGAAAATAGATTATAGTACCTGGTATTCCCAGGCGGTCTCCCATCCAAGTACTAACCAGGCCCCACCGTGCTTAGCTTCCGAGATCAGACGAGATCGGGCGTGTTCACGGTGGTGTGGCCGTAAGCAATTGCTCCTGCCACCAGACAGGACTTTAAACAGGAGAAAGGATGATTCTTTTTACCCCAAATGAAAATAGCTTACAGCACCTGGTATTCCCAGGCGGTCTCCCATCCAAGTACTAAACAGGCCCGACCGTGCTTAGCTTCCGAGATCAGTCAAGATCGGGCGTGTTCACGTTGGTGTGGCCGTAAGGAATTGCACCTGGCACCAGACAGGACTTTAAACAGGAGAAAGGATGATTTTTTTTACCCCAAATGAAAATAGCTTACAGCACCTGGTATTCCCAGGCGGTCTCCCATCCAGGTACTAACCAGGCCCGACCGTGCTTAGCTTCCGAGATCAGACGAGATCGGGCGTGTTCGCAGTTGTGTGGCCGTAAGCAAATGCTCCTGGCACCAGACAGGACTTTAAACAGGAGAAAGGATCATTTTTTTTACCCCAAATGAAAATAGATTACAGCACCTGGTATTCCCAGGCGGTCTCCCATCCAAGTACTAACCAGGCCCGACCGTGCTTAGCTTCCGAGATCAGACGAGATCGGGCGTGTTCACGGTGGTGTGGCCGTAAGCAATTGCTCCTAGCACCAGACAGGACTTTAAACAGGAGAAAGGATGATTTTTTTTACCCCAAATGAAAATAGCTTACAGCACCTGGTATTCCCAGGCGGTCTCCCATCCAGGTACTAACCAGGCCCGACCGTGCTTAGCTTCCGAGATCAGATGAGATCGGGCGTGTTCGCAGTGGTGTGGCCTTAAGCAATTGCTCCTGGCACCAGACAGGACTTTAAACAGGAGAAAGGATCATTTTTTTTACCCCAAATGAAAATAGATTACAGCACCTGGTATTCCCAGGCGGTCTCCCATCCAAGTACTAACCAGACCCGACCGTGCTTGGCTTCCGAGATCAGACGAGATCGGGCGTGTTCACGGTGGTGTGGCCGTAAGCAATTGCTCCTGGCACCAGACAGGACTTTAAACAGGAGAAAGGATGATTTTTTTTACCCCAAATGAAAATAGCTTACAGCACCTGGTATTCCCAGGCGGTCTCCCATCCAAGTACTAACCAGGCCCGACCGTGCTTAGCTTCCGAGCTCAGAAGAGATCGGGCGTGTTCACGGTGGTGTGGCCGTAAGTAATTGCTCCTGGCACCAGACAGGACTTTAAACAGGAGAAAGGATGATTTTTTTTACCCCAAATGAAAATAGCTTACAGCACCTGGTATTCCCAGGCGGTCTCCCATCCAAGTACTAATCAGGCCCGACCGTACTTAGGTTCCGAGATCAGACGAGATCGGGCGTGTTCACGGTGGTGTGGCCGTAAGCAATTGCTCCTGGCACCAGACAGGACTTTAAACAGGAGAAAGGATGATTTTTTTTACCCCAAATGAAAATAGCTTACAGCACCTGGTATTCCCAGGCGGTCTCCCATCCAGGTACTAACCAGTCCCGACCGTGCTTAGCTTCCGAGATCAGACGAGACCGGGCGTGTTCGCAGTGGTGTGGCCGTAAGCAATTACTCCTGGCACCAGACAGGACTTTAAACAGGAGAAAGGATAATTTTTTTTACCCCAAATGAAAACACAATTACAGCACCTGTTATTCCCAGGCGGTCTCCCATCCAAGTACTAACCAGGCCCGACCGTGCTTAGCTTCCGAGACCAGACGACATCGGGCGTGTTCGCAGTGGTGTGGCCGTAAGCAATTTCTCCTGGCACCAGACAGGACTTTAAACAGGAGAAAGGATCATTTTTTTTACCCCAAATGAAAATAGATTACAGCACCTGGTATTCCCAGGCGGTCTCCCATCAAAGTACTAACCAAGCCCGACCGTGCTTAGCTTCCGAGATCAGACGAGATCGGGCGTGTTCACGGTGGTGTGGCCGTAAGCAATTGCTCCTGGCACCAGACAGGACTTTAAACAGGAGAAAGGATGATTTTTTTTACCCCAAATGAAAATAGCTTACAGCACCTGGTATTCCCAGGCGGTCTCCCATCCAGGTACTAACCAGGACCGACCGTGCTTAGCTTCCGAGATCAGACGAGATCGGGCGTGTTCACGGTGGTGTGGCCGTAAGCAATTGCTCCTGGCACCAGACAGGACTTTAAACAGGAGAAAGGATGATTTTTTTTACCCCAAATGAAAATAGCTTACAGCACCTGGTATTCCCAGGCGGTCTCCCATCCAAGTACTAATCAGGCCCGACCGTACTTAGGTTCCGAGATCAGACGAGATCGGGCGTGTTCGCAGTTGTGTGGCCGTAAGCAAATGCTCCTGGCACCAGACAGGACTTTAAACAGGAGAAAGGATCATTTTTTTTACCCCAAATGAAAATAGATTACAGCACCTGGTATTCCCAGGCGGTCTCCCATCCAAGTACTAACCAGGCCCGACCGTGCTTAGCTTCCGAGATCAGACGAGATCGGGCGTGTTCACGGTGGTGTGGCCGTAAGCAATTGCTCCTGGCACCAGACAGGACTTTAAACAGGAGAAAGGATGATTTTTTTTACCCCAAATGAAAATAGCTTACAGCACCTGGTATTCCCAGGCGGTCTCCCATCCAGGTACTAACCAGGCCCGAGCGTGCTTAGCTTCCGAGATCAGATGAGATCGGGCGTGTTCGCAGTGGTGTGGCCTTAAGCAATTGCGCCTGGCACCAGACAGGACTTTAAACAGGAGAAAGGATGATTTTTTTTACCCCAAATGAAAATAGATTACAGCACCTGGTATTCCCAGGCGGTCTCCCATCCAAGTACTAAACAGACCCGACCGTGCTTGGCTTCCGAGATCAGACGAGATCGGGCGTGTTCACGGTGGTGTGGCCGTAAGCAATTGCTCCTGGCACCAGACAGGACTTTAAACAGGAGAAAGGATGATTTTTTTTACCCCAAATGAAAATAGCTAACAGCACCTGGTATTCCCAGGCGGTCTCCCATCCAAGTACTAACCAGGCCCGACCGTGCTTAGCTTCCGAGCTCAGAAGAGATCCGGCGTGTTCACGGTGGTGTGGCCGTAAGCAATTGGTCCTGGCACCAGACAGGACTTTAAACAGGAGAAAGGATGATTTTTTTTACCCCAAATGAAAATAGCTTACAGCACCTGGTATTCCCAGGCGGTCTCCCATCCAAGTACTAATCAGGCCCGACCGAACTTAGCTTCCGAGATCAGACGAGATCGGGCGTGTTCACGGTGGTGTGGCCGTAAGCAATTGCTCCTGGCACCAGACAGGACTTTAAACAGGAGAAAGGATGATTTTTTTTACCCCAAATGAAAATAGCTTACAGCACCTGGTATTCCCAGGCGGTCTCCCATCCAGGTACTAACCAGGCCCGACCGTGCTTAGCTTCCGAGATCAGACGAGATCGGGCGTGTTCGCAGTGGTGTGGCCGTAAGCAATTCCTCCTTTTTGTTGTTGATTTATCTTGTTGTTGATTTATCCTTTGAATGTGTATATTTCTTGGGGAGGTGCTTCTTATAAGCCCATGTAGGGTTTTTTAACCTCTCCTGCACTTACTATTCTTCTTTAATTTCTGTTTTTCGTAATTGTCGTTTTTTTATGGTGCAAATAAATAAATACAAAAAATACAAATACAAATTGCTCCTGGCACCAGACAGGACTTTAAACAGGAGAAAGGATGATTTTTTTTACCCCAAATGAAAATAGCTTACAGCACCTGGTATTCCCAGGCGGTCTCCCATCCAGGTACTAACCAGGACCGACCGTGCTTAGCTTCCGAGATCAGACGAGATCGGGCGTGTTCACGGTGGTGTGGCCGTAAGCAATTGCTCCTGGCACCAGACAGGACTTTAAACAGGAGAAAGGATGATTTTTTTTACCCCAAATGAAAATAGCTTACAGCACCTGGTATTCCCAGGCGGTCTCCCATCCAGGTACTAACCAGGCCCGACCGTGCTTAGCTTCCGAGATCAGACGAGATCGGGCGTGTTCCCAGTGGTGTGGCCTTAAGCAATTGCTCCTGGCACCAGACAGGACTTTAAACAGGAGAAAGGATGATTTTTTTTACCCAAATGAAAACCCAATTACAGCACCTGTTATTCCCAGGCGGTCTCCCATCCAAGTACTAACCAGGCCCGCCCGTGCCTAGCTTCCGAGATCAGACGAGATCGGGCGTGTTCACGGTGGTGTGGCCGTGAGCAATTGCTCCTGGCACCAGACAGGACTTTAAACAGGAGAAAGGATCATTTTTTTTACCCCAAATGAAAATAGATTACAGCAGCTGGTATTCCCAGGCGGTCTCCCATCCAAGTACTAACCAGGCCCGACCGTGCTTAGCTTCCGAGATCAGACGAGATCGGGCGTGTTCAAGGTGGTGTGGCCGTAAGCAATTGCTCCTGGCACCAGACAGGACTTTAAACAGGAGAAAGGATCATTTTTTTTACCCCAAATGAAAATAGATTATAGTACCTGGTATTCCCAGGCGGTCTCCCATCCAAGTACTAACCAGGCCCCACCGTGCTTAGCTTCCGAGATCAGACGAGATCGGGCGTGTTCACGGTGGTGTGGCCGTAAGCAATTGCTCCTGGCACCAGACAGGACTTTAAACAGGAGAAAGGATGATTTTTTTTACCCCAAATGAAAACAGCTTACAGCACCTGGTATTCCCAGGCTGTCTCCCATCCAGGTACTAACCAGGCCCCACCGTGCTTAGCTTCCGAGATCAAACGAGATCGGGCGTGTTCGCAGTGGTGTGGCCGTAAGCAATTGCTCCTGGCGCCAGACAGGACTTTAAACAGGAGAAAGGATCATTTTTTTTACTCCAAATGAAAATAGATTACAGCACCTGGTATTCCCAGGCGGTCTCCCATCCAAGTACTAACCAGGCCCGACCGTGCTTAGCTTCCGAGATCAGACAAGATCGGGCGTGTTCACGGTGGTGTGGCCGTAAGCAATTCCTCCTAGCACCAGACAGGACTTTAAACAGGAGAAAGGATCATTTTTTTTACCCCAAATGAAAATAGCTTACAGCACCTGGTATTCCCAGGCGGTCTCCCATCCAGGTACTAACCAGGCCCGACCGTGCTTAGCTTCCGAGATCAGACGAGATCGGGCGTGTTCACGGTGGTGTGGCCGTAAGCAATTGCTCCTGGCACCAGACAGGACTTTAAACAGGAGAAAGGATGATTTTTTTTACCCCAAATGAAAATAGCTTACAGCACCTGGTATTCCCAGGCGGTCTCCCATCCAGGTACTAACCAGGCCCGACCGTGCTTAGCTTCCGAGATCAGACGAGATCGGGCGTGTTCGCAGTGGTGTGGCCGTAAGCAATTCCTCCTTTTTGTTGTTGATTTATCTTGTTGTTGATTTATCCTTTGAATGTGTATATTTCTTGGGGAGGTGCTTCTTATAAGCCCATGTAGGGTTTTTTAACCTCTCCTGCACTTACTATTCTTCTTTAATTTCTGTTTTTCGTAATTGTCGTTTTTTTATGGTGCAAATAAATAAATACAAAAAATACAAATACAAATTGCTCCTGGCACCAGACAGGACTTTAACCAGGAGAAAGGATGATTTTTTTTACCCCAAATGAAAATAGCTTACAGCACCTGGTATTCCCAGGCGGTCTCCCATCCAGGTACTAACCAGGACCGACCGTGCTTAGCTTCCGAGATCAGACGAGATCGGGCGTGTTCACGGTGGTGTGGCCGTAAGCAATTGCTCCTGGCACCAGACAGGACTTTAAACAGGAGAAAGGATGATTTTTTTTACCCCAAATGAAAATAGCTTACAGCACCTGGTATTCCCAGGCGGTCTCCCATCCAGGTACTAACCAGGCCCGACCGTGCTTAGCTTCCGAGATCAGACGAGATCGGGCGTGTTCCCAGTGGTGTGGCCTTAAGCAATTGCTCCTGGCACCAGACAGGACTTTAAACAGGAGAAAGGATGATTTTTTTTACCCAAATGAAAACCCAATTACAGCACCTGTTATTCCCAGGCGGTCTCCCATCCAAGTACTAACCAGGCCCGCCCGTGCCTAGCTTCCGAGATCAGACGAGATCGGGCGTGTTCACGGTGGTGTGGCCGTGAGCAATTGCTCCTGGCACCAGACAGGACTTTAAACAGGAGAAAGGATCATTTTTTTTACCCCAAATGAAAATAGATTACAGCAGCTGGTATTCCCAGGCGGTCTCCCATCCAAGTACTAACCAGGCCCGACCGTGCTTAGCTTCCGAGATCAGACGAGATCGGGCGTGTTCAAGGTGGTGTGGCCGTAAGCAATTGCTCCTGGCACCAGACAGGACTTTAAACAGGAGAAAGGATCATTTTTTTTACCCCAAATGAAAATAGATTATAGTACCTGGTATTCCCAGGCGGTCTCCCATCCAAGTACTAACCAGGCCCCACCGTGCTTAGCTTCCGAGATCAGACGAGATCGGGCGTGTTCACGGTGGTGTGGCCGTAAGCAATTGCTCCTGGCACCAGACAGGACTTTAAACAGGAGAAAGGATGATTTTTTTTACCCCAAATGAAAACAGCTTACAGCACCTGGTATTCCCAGGCTGTCTCCCATCCAGGTACTAACCAGGCCCCACCGTGCTTAGCTTCCGAGATCAAACGAGATCGGGCGTGTTCGCAGTGGTGTGGCCGTAAGCAATTGCTCCTGGCGCCAGACAGGACTTTAAACAGGAGAAAGGATCATTTTTTTTACTCCAAATGAAAATAGATTACAGCACCTGGTATTCCCAGGCGGTCTCCCATCCAAGTACTAACCAGGCCCGACCGTGCTTAGCTTCCGAGATCAGACAAGATCGGGCGTGTTCACGGTGGTGTGGCCGTAAGCAATTCCTCCTAGCACCAGACAGGACTTTAAACAGGAGAAAGGATCATTTTTTTTACCCCAAATGAAAATAGCTTACAGCACCTGGTATTCCCAGGCGGTCTCCCATCCAGGTACTAACCAGGCCCGACCGTGCTTAGCTTCCGAGATCAGACGAGATCGGGCGTGTTCGCAGTGGTGTGGCCGTAAGCTATTGCTCCTGGCACCAGGCAGGACTTTAAACAGGAGAAAGGATCATTTTTTTTACCCCAAATGAAAATAGATTACAGCACCTGGTATTCCCAGGCGGTCTCCCATCCAAGTACTAACCAGGCCCGACCTTGCTTAGCTTCCGAGATCAAACGAGATCGGGCGTGTTCACGGTGGTGTGGCCGTAAGCAGTTGCTCCTGGCACCAGACAGGACTTTAAAAAGGAGAAAGGATCATTTTTTTTTACCCCAAATGAAAATAGCTTACAGCACCTGGTATTCCCAGGCGGTCTCCCATCCAGGTACTAACCAGGCCCGACCGTGCTTAGCTTCCGAGATCAGACGAGATCGGGCGTATTCGCAGTGGTGTGGCCGTAAGCAATTGCTCCTGGCACCAGACAGGACTTTAAACAGGAGAAAGGATGATTTTTTTTACCCCAAATGAAAATAGCTTACAGCACCTGGTATTCCCAGGCGGTCTCCCATCCAGGTACTAACCAGGCCCGACCGTGCTTAGCTTCCGAGATCAGACGAGATCGGGCGTGTTCGCAGTGGTGTGGCCGTAAGCAATTTCTCCTGGCACCAGACAGGACTTTAAACAGGAGAAAGGATCATTTTTTTTACCCCAAATTAAAATAGATTACAGCACCTGGTATTCCCAGGCGGTCTCCCATCCAAGAACTATCCAGGCCCGACCGTGCTTAGCTTCCGAGATCAGACGAGATCGGGCGTGTTCACGGTGGTGTGGCCGTAAGCAATTGCTCCTGGCGCCAGACAGGACTTTAAACAGGAGAAAGGATGATTTTTTTTACCCCAAATGAAAATAGCTTACAGCACCTGGTATTCCCAGGCGGTCTCCCATCCAGGTACTATCCAGGCCCCACCGTGCTTAGCTTCCGAGATCAAACGAGATCGGTCGTGTTCGCAGTGGTGTGGCCGTAAGTAATTGCTCCTGGCGCCAGACAGGACTTTAAACAGGAGAAAGGATCATTTTTTTTACCCCAAATGAAAATAGATTACAGCACCTGGTATTCCCAGGCGGTCTCCCATCAAAGTACTAACCAGGCCCGACCGTGCTTAGCTTCCGAGATCAGACAAGATCGGGCGTGTTCACGGTGGTGTGGCCGTAATCAATTCCTCCTAGCACCGGACAGGACTTTAAACAGGAGAAAAGATCATTTTTTTTACCCCAAATGAAAATAGATTACAGCACCTGGTATTCCCAGGCGGTCTCCCATCCAAGTACTAACCAGGCCCCACCGTGCTTAGCTTCCGAGATCAGACGAGATCGGCCTGTTCATGGTGGTGTGGCCGTAAGCAATTACTCCCGGCACCAGAAAGGACTTTAAACAGGAGAAAGGATGATTTTTTTTACCCCAAATGAAAATAGCTTACAGCACCTGGTATTCCCAGGCGGTCTCCCATCCAGGTACTAACCAGGCCCCACCGTGCTTAGCTTCCGAGATCAAACGAGATCGGTCGTGTTCGCAGTGGTGTGGCCGTAAGTAATTGCTCCTGGCGCCAGACAGGACTTTAAACAGGAGAAAGGATCATTTTTTTTACCCCAAATGAAAATAGATTACAGCACCTGGTATTCCCAGGCGGTCTCCCATCAAAGTACTAACCAGGCCCGACCGTGCTTAGCTTCCGAGATCAGACAAGATCGGGCGTGTTCACGGTGGTGTGGCCGTAATCAATTCCTCCTAGCACCGGACAGGACTTTAAACAGGAGAAAAGATCATTTTTTTTACCCCAAATGAAAATAGATTACAGCACCTGGTATTCCCAGGCGGTCTCCCATCCAAGTACTAACCAGGCCCCACCGTGCTTAGCTTCCGAGATCAGACGAGATCGGCCTGTTCATGGTGGTGTGGCCGTAAGCAATTACTCCCGGCACCAGAAAGGACTTTAAACAGGAGAAAGGATGATTTTTTTTACCCCAAATGAAAATAGCTTACAGCACCTGGTATTCCCAGGCGGTCTCCCATCCAGGTACTAACCAGGCCCGACCGTGCTTAGCTTCCGAGATCAGACGAGATCGGGCGTGTTGGCAGTGGTGTGGCCGTAAGCAGTTGCTCCTGGCACCAGACAGGACTTTAAACAGGAGAAAGGATCATTTTTTTTTACCCCAAATGAAAATAGATTACAGCACCTGGTATTCCCAGGCGGTCTCCCATCCAGGTACTAACCAGGCCCGACCGTGCTTAGCTTCCGAGATCAGACGAGATCGGGCGTATTCGCAGTGGTGTGGCCGTAAGCAATTGCTCCTGGCACCAGACAGGACTTTAAAAAGGAGAAAGGATCATTTTTTTTACCCCAAATGAAAATAGATTACAGCACCTGGTATTCCCAGGCGGTCTCCCATTCAAGTACTAACCAGGCCCCACCGTGCTTAGCTTCCGAGATCAGACGAGATCGGGCGTGTTCACGGTGGTGTGGCCGTAAGCAATTGCTCCTGGCACCAGACAGGACTTTAAACAGGAGAAAGGATCATTTTTTTTACCCCAAATGAAAATAGCTTACAGCACCTGGTATTCCCAGGCGGTCTCCCATCCAGGTACTAACCAGGCCCGACCGTGCTTAGCTTCCGAGATCAGACGAGATCGGGCGTATTCGCAGTGGTGTGGCCGTAAGCAATTGCTCCTGGCACCAGACAGGACTTTAAACAGGAGAAAGGATCATTTTTTTTACCCCAAATGAAAACACAATTACAGCACCTGGTATTCCCAGGCTGTCTCCCATCCAAGTACTAACCAGGCCCTCCCGTGCTTAGCTTCCGAGATCAGACGAGATCGGGCGTGTTCACGGTGGTGTGGCCGTAATCAATTCCTCCTAGCACCGGACAGGACTTTAAACAGGAGAAAAGATCATTTTTTTTACCCCAAATGAAAATAGATTACAGCACCTGGTATTCCCAGGCGGTCTCCCATCCAAGTACTAACCAGGCCCGACCGTGCTTAGTTTCCGAGATCAGACGAGATCGGGCGTGTTCACGGTGGTGTGGCCGTAAGCAATTGCTCCTGGCACCAGACAGGACTTTAAACAGGAGAAAGGATCATTTTTTTTTACCCCAAATGAAAATAGCTTACAGCACCTGGTATTCCCAGGCGGTCTCCCATCCAGGTACTAACCAGGCCCGACCGTGCTTAGCTTCCGAGATCAGACGAGATCGGGCGTGTTGGCAGTGGTGTGGCCGTAAGCAGTTGCTCCTGGCACCAGACAGGACTTTAAACAGGAGAAAGGATCATTTTTTTTTACCCCAAATGAAAATAGATTACAGCACCTGGTATTCCCAGGCGGTCTCCCATCCAGGTACTAACCAGGCCCGACCGTGCTTAGCTTCCGAGATCAGACGAGATCGGGCGTATTCGCAGTGGTGTGGCCGTAAGCAATTGCTCCTGGCACCAGACAGGACTTTAAAAAGGAGAAAGGATCATTTTTTTTACCCCAAATGAAAATAGATTACAGCACCTGGTATTCCCAGGCGGTCTCCCATTCAAGTACTAACCAGGCCCCACCGTGCTTAGCTTCCGAGATCAGACGAGATCGGGCGTGTTCACGGTGGTGTGGCCGTAAGCAATTGCTCCTGGCACCAGACAGGACTTTAAACAGGAGAAAGGATCATTTTTTTTACCCCAAATGAAAATAGCTTACAGCACCTGGTATTCCCAGGCGGTCTCCCATCCAGGTACTAACCAGGCCCGACCGTGCTTAGCTTCCGAGATCAGACGAGATCGGGCGTATTCGCAGTGGTGTGGCCGTAAGCAATTGCTCCTGGCACCAGACAGGACTTTAAACAGGAGAAAGGATCATTTTTTTTACCCCAAATGAAAACACAATTACAGCACCTGGTATTCCCAGGCTGTCTCCCATCCAAGTACTAACCAGGCCCTCCCGTGCTTAGCTTCCGAGATCAGACGAGATCGGGCGTGTTCACGGTGGTGTGGCCGTAATCAATTCCTCCTAGCACCGGACAGGACTTTAAACAGGAGAAAAGATCATTTTTTTTACCCCAAATGAAAATAGATTACAGCACCTGGTATTCCCAGGCGGTCTCCCATCCAAGTACTAACCAGGCCCGACCGTGCTTAGTTTCCGAGATCAGACGAGATCGGGCGTGTTCACGGTGGTGTGGCCGTAAGCAATTGCTCCTGGCACCAGACAGGACTTTAAACAGGAGAAAGGATCATTTTTTTTTACCCCAAATGAAAATAGCTTACAGCACCTGGTATTCCCAGGCGGTCTCCCATCCAGGTACTAACCAGGCCCGACCGTGCTTAGCTTCCGAGATCAGACGAGATCGGGCGTGTTCGCAGTGGTGTGGCCGTAAGCAATTGCTACTGGCACCAGACAGGACTTTAAACAGGAGAAAGGATCATTTTTTTTACCCCAAATGAAAACACAATTACAGCACCTGTTATTCCCAGGCGGTCCCCCATCCAAGTACTAACCAGGCCCGACCGTGCTTAGCTTCCGAGATCAGACGAGATCGGGCGTGTTCACGGTGGTGTGGCCTTAAGCAATTACTCATGGCACCAGACAGGACTTTAAACAGGAGAAAGGATGATTTTTTTTACCACAAATGAAAATAGATTACAGCACCTGGTATTCCCAGGCGGTCTCCCATCCAAGTACTAACCAGGCCCGACCGTGCTTAGCTTCCGAGATCAGACGAGATCGGGCGTCTTCACGGTGGTGTGGCCTTAAGCAATTCCACCTGGCACCAGACAGGACTTTAAACAGGAGAAAGGATGATTTTTTTTACCACAAAAGAAAATAGATTACAGCACCTGGTATTCCCAGGCGGTCTCCCATCCAAGTACTAACCAGGCCCGACCGTGCTTAGCTTCCGAGATCAGAGGAGATCGTGCGTGTTCACTGTGGTGTGGCCTTAAGCAATTACTCATGGCACCAGACAGGACATTAAACAGGAGAAAGGATGATTTTTTTTTACCACAAATGAAAATAGATTACAGCACCTGGTATTCCCAGGCTGTCTCCCATCCATGTACTTACCAGTCCCGACCGTGCTTAGCTTCCGAGATCGGGCGTGTTCACGGTGGTGTGGCCTTAAGCAATTGCACCAGGCACCAGACAGGACTTTAAACAGGAGAAAGGATGATTTTTTTTACCACAAATGAAAATAGATTACAGCACCTGGTATTCCCAGGCGGTCTCCCATCCAAGTATTAACCAGGCCCAACTGTGCTTAGCTTCCGAGATCAGATGAGATCGGGCGTGTTCACGGTGGTGTGGCCTTAAGCAATTACTCATGGCACCAGACAGGACTTTAAACAGGAGAAAGGATGATTTTTTTTACCACAAATGAAAATAGATTACAGCACCTGGTATTCCCAGGCGGTCTCCCATCCAAGTACTAACCAGGCCCGACCGTGCTTAGCTTCCGAGATCAGATGAGATCGGGCGTGTTCACGGTGGTGTGGCCTTAAGCAATTGCACCTGGCACCAGACAGGACTTTAAACAGGAGAAAGGAT
>NC_140271.1:19472382-19477382 GCF_964030765.1 Micromesistius poutassou | reverse complement strand
ATCGGGCGTGTTCACGGTGGTGTGGCCTTAAGCAATTACTCATGGCACCAGACAGGACTTTAAACAGGAGAAAGGATGATTTTTTTTACCACAAATGAAAATAGATTACAGCACCTGGTATTCCCAGGCGGTCTCCCATCCAAGTACTAACCAGACCCGACCGTGCTTAGCTTCCGAGATCAGACGAGATCGGGCGTGTTCACGGTGGTGTGGCCTTAAGCAATTGCACCTGGCACCAGACAGGACTTTAAACAGGAGAAAGGATGATTTTTTTTACCCCAAATGAAAATAGATTACAGCACCTGGTATTCCCAGGCGGTCTCCCATCCAAGTACTAACCAGGCCCGACCGTGCTTAGCTTCCGAGATCAGACGAGATCGGCCGTGTTCACGGTGGTGTGGCCTTAAGCAATTGCCCCTGGCACCAGACAGGACTTTAAACAGGGGAAAGGATGATTTTTTTTACCCCAAATGAAAATAGATTACAGCACCTGGTATTCCCAGGCGGTCTCCCATCCAAGTACTAACCAGGCCCGACCGCGCTTAGCTTCCGAGATCAGACGAGATCGGGCGTGTTCACGGTGGTGTGGCCTTAAGCAATTACTCATGGCACCAGACAGGACTTTAAACAGGAGAAAGGATGATTTTTTTTACCCCAAATGAAAATAGATTACAGCACCTGGTATTCCCAGGCGGTCTCCCATCCAAGTACTAACCAGGCCCGACCGTGCTTAGCTTCCGAGATCAGACGAGATCGGGCGTGTTCACGGTGGTGTGGCCTTAAGCAATTGCACCTGGCACCAGACAGGACTTTAAACAGGAGAAAGGATGATTTTTTTTACCCCAAATGAAAATAGATTAGAGCACCTGGTATTCCCAGGCGGTCTCCCATCCAAGTACTAACCAGGCCCGACCGTGCTTAGCTTCCGAGATCAGACGAGATCATGCGTGTTCACGGTGGTGTGGCCTTAAGCATTTGCACCTGGCACCAGACAGGACTTTAAACAGGAGAAAGGATGATTTTTTTTACCCCAAATGAAAAAAGATTACAGCACCTGGTATTCCCAGGCGGTCTCCCATCCAAGTACTAACCAGGCCCGACCGTGCTTAGCTTCCGAGATCAGACGAGATCGGGCGTGTTCACGGTGGTGTGGCCTTAAGCAATTACTCATGGCACCAGACTGGACTTTAAACAGGAGAAAGGATGAATTTTTTTACCCCAAATGAAAATAGATTACAGCACCTGGTATTCCCAGGCGGTCTCCCATCCAAGTACTAACCAGGCCCGACCGTGCTTAGCTTCCGAGATCAGACGAGATCGGGCGTGTTCACGGTGGTGTGGCCTTAAGCAATTGCTCCTGGCACCAGACATGACTTTAAACAGGAGAAAGGATGATTTTTTTTACCACAAATGAAAATAGATTACAGCACCTGGTATTCCCAGGCGGTCTCCCATCCAAGTACTAACCAGGCCCGACCGTGCTTAGCTTCCGAGATCAGACGAGATCGGGCGTGTTCACGGTGGTGTGGCCTTAAGCAATTGCTCCTGGCACCAGACATGACTTTAAACAGGAGAAAGGATGATTTTTTTTACCACAAATGAAAATAGATTACAGCACCTGGTATACCCAGGCGGTCTCCCATCCAAGTACTAACCAGGCCCGACCGTGCTTAGCTTCCGAGATCAGACGAGATCGGGCGTGTTCACGGTGGTGTGGCCTTAAGCAATTGCACCTGGCACCAGACAGGACTTTAAACAGGAGAAAGGATGATTTTTTTTACCCCAAATGAAAATAGATTACAGCACCTGGTATTCCCAGGCGGTCTCCCATCCAAGTACTAACCAGGCCCGACCGTGCTTAGCTTCCGAGATCAGACGAGATCGGGCACGTTCACGGTGGTGTGGCCTTTAGCAATTGCACCTGGCACCAGACAGGACTTTAAACAGGAGAAAGGATGATTTTTTTTACCCCAAATGAAAATAGATTACAGCACCTGGTATTCCCAGGCGGTCTCCCATCCAAGTACTAACCAGGCCCGACCGTGCTTAGCTTCCGAGATCAGACGAGATCGGGCGTGTTCACGGTGGTGTGGCCTTAAGGAATTACTCATTGCACCAGACAGGACTTTAAACAGGAGAAAGGATGATTTTTTTTACCCCAAATGAAAATAGATTACAGCACCTGGTATTCCCAGGCGGTCTCCCATCCAAGTACTAACCAGGCCCGACCGTGCTTAGCTTCCGAGATCAGACGAGATCGGGCGTGTTCACGGTGGTGTGGCCTTAAGCAATTGCCCCTGGCACCAGACAGGACTTTAAACAGGAGAAAGGATGATTTTTTTTACCCCAAATGAAAATAGATTACAGCACCTGGTATTCCCAGGCGGTCTCCCATCCAAGTACTAACCAGGCCCGACCGTGCTTAGCTTCCGAGATCAGACGAGATCGGGCGTGTTCACGGTGGTGTGACCTTAAGCAATTGCACCTAGCACCAGATAGGACTTTAAACATGAGAAAGGATGATTTTTTTACCCCAAATGAAAATAGATTACAGCACCTGGTATTCCCAGGCGGTCTCCCATCCAAGTACTAACCAGGCCCGACCGTGCTTAGCTTCCGAGATCAGACGAGATCGGGCGTGTTCACGGTGGTGTGGCCTTAATCAATTTGTCATGGCACCAGACAGGACTTTAAACAGGAGAAAGGATGATTTTTTTTACCCCAAATGAAAATAGATTACAGCACCTGGTATTCCCAGGCGGTCTCCCATCCAAGTACTAACCAGGCCCGACCGTGCTTAGCTTCTGAGATCAGACGAGAACGGGCGTGTTCACGGTGGTGTGGCCTTAAGCAATTACTCATGGCACCAGACAGGACTTTAAACAGGAGAAAGGATGATTTTTTTTACCACCAATGAAAATAGATTACAGCACCTGGTATTCCCAGGCGGTCTCCCATCCAAGTACTAACCAGGCCCGACCGTGCTTAGCTTCCGAGATCAGACGAGATCGGGCGTGTTCACGGTGGTGTGGCCTTTAGCAATTGCACCTGGCACCAGACAGGACTTTAAACAGGAGAAAGGATGATTTTTTTTACCCCAAATGAAAATAGATCACAGCACCTGGTATTCCCAGGCGGTCTCCCATCCAAGTACTAACCAGGCCCGACCGTGCTTAGCTTCCGAGATCAGACGAGATCGGGCGTGTTCACGGTGGTGTGGCCTTAAGCAATTACTCATGGCACCAGACAGGACTTTAAACAGGAGAAAGGATGATTTTTTTTACCCCAAATGAAAATAGATTACAGCACCTGGTATTCCCAGGCGGTCTCCCATCCAAGTACTAACCAGGCCCGAACGTGTTTAGCTTCCGAGATCAGACGAGATCGGGCGTGTTCACGGTGGTGTGGCCTTAAGCAATTGCACCTGGCACCAGACAGGACTTTAAACAGGAGAAAGGATGATTTTCTTTACCCCAAATGAAAATAGATTACAGCACCTGGTATTCCCAGTCGGTCTCCCATCCAAGTACTAACCAGGCCCGACCGTGCTTAGCTTCCGAGATCAGACGAGATCGGGCGTGTTCACGGTGGTGTGGCCTTAAGCAATTGCTCCTGGCACCAGACAGGACTTTAAACAGGAGAAAGGATGATTTTTTTTACCACAAATGAAAATAGATTACAGCACGTGGTATTCCCAGGCGGTCTCCCACCCAAGTACTAACCACGCCCGACCGTGTTTAGCTTCCGAGATCAGACGAGATCGGGCGTGTTCACGGTGGTGTGGCCTTAAGCAAGTACTCATGGCACCAGACAGGACTTTAAACAGGAGAAAGGATGATTTTTTTTACCACAAATGAAATTAGATTACAGCACCTGGTATTCCCAGGCGGTATCCCATCCAAGTACTAACCAGGCCCGACCGTGCTTAGCTTCCGAGATCAGACGAGATCGGGCGTGTTCACGGTGGTTTGGCCTTAAGCAATTGCACCTGGCACCAGACAGGACTTTAAACAGGAGAAAGGATGATTTTTTTTACCCCAAATGAAAATAGATTACAGCACCTGGTATTCCCAGGCGGTCTCCCATCCAAGTACTAACCAGGCCCGACCGTGCTTAGCTTCCGAGATCAGACGAGATCGGGTGTGTTCACAGTGGTGTGGCCAAAAGCAATTGCACCTTGCACCAGACTGGACTTTAAACAGGAGAAAGGATGATTTTTTTTACCCCAAATGAAATTACAGCACCTGGTATTCCCAGGCGGTCTCCCATCCAAGTACTAACCAGGCCCGACCGTGCTTAGCTTCCGAGATCAGACGAGATCGGGCGTGTTCACGGTGGTGTGGCCTTAAGCAATTATTCATGGCACCAGACAGGACTTTAAACAGGAGAAAGGATGATTTTTTTTACCCCAAATGAAAATAGATTACAGCACCTGGTATTCCCAGGCGGTCTCCCATCCAAGTACTAACCAGGCCCGACCGTGCTTAGCTTCCGAGATCAGACGAGATCGTGCGTGTTCACGGTGGTGTGGCCTTAAGCAATTGCATCTTGCACCAGACAGGACTTTAAACAGGAGAAAGGATGATTTTTTTTACCCCAAATGAAAATAGATTACAGCACCTGGTATTCCCAGGCGGTCTCCCATCCAAGTACTAACCAGGCCCGACCGTGCTTAGCTTCCGAGATCAGACGAGATCGGACGTGTTCACGGTGGTGTGGCCTTAAGCAATTTCTCATGGCACCAGACAGGACTTTAAACAGGAGAAAGGATGATTTTTTTTACCACAAATGAAAATAGATTACAGCACCTGGTATACCCAGGCGGTCTCCCATCCAAGTACTAACCAGGCCCGACCGTGCTTAGCTTCCGAGATCAGACGAGATCGGGCGTGTTCACGGTGGTGTGGCCTTAAGCAATTGCACCTGGCACCAGACAGGACTTTAAACAGGAGAAAGGATGATTTTTTTTACCCCAAATGAAAATAGATTACAGCACCTGG
>NC_140271.1:19422382-19464882 GCF_964030765.1 Micromesistius poutassou | reverse complement strand
TTTCCTATATTCACTTTGGCCCCTGCTGCCCTCCCATATGTTCCCATGTGTTTCATAATTATATTGATACTTTCCATATTTTCTACTGTTATTGTCATGTCATCTGCATATTGTTGAATTATATTAATTTTCTCGCCTGGTATTTGTATTCCTTTTATATTACTATCCTTTTTTATAAGGACAGCAAAGGGTTCAATAGACATGCTATATAGCAGTGCTGATAAGGGACAGCCCTGCCTCACTGACCTCTCCAAAGCAAAGGTGTCTGTCATCAGTCCATTACATTTGACCCTACTCTTAGCTTCCTTATACAATAGCCTGATCCAACTCACTATTCTATCCCCAAACCCAAACTCTTTCATACTCCGAAACAAGAACTCATGCTCCACTCTATCAAAAGCCTTATTCAAATCTACACTCAACACTATCCCAGACTGTTCTTTCATGTGCCTAACAACGTCCCTAACTGTCCCTATTATATCTGCTATGTCTCTCCCTTCGATACTATATGCCTGTGTCGGTGCTATTATTCCTCCCATTACCTTCTTAATTCTATATGCTAAAACCCTTGCTAATATCTTATAATCATTATTCAATAAGATAATTGGCCTATAGTTCCCTAACTCTAATCTACTCCCCTTATTTTTAAATAATATTGTGATTACCCCAGTAGCCATAGATTCTGGAACCAGTTGTCCCTCTTCCATGCTTTGGTATACCTTTAATAATATGGGTGCCAGTATGTCAGCAAACTCCTTGTAGAATTCACTACTAAGTCCATCTGAACCAGGGCTTTTATTATTTTTTGCATTTGTAATTGCTATTTGTATTTCTTTTACTGTAATCTCTCTGTCACACATGTCTAGCTCGTCTGCTGATATTCTTGCATCCACACCCCTCAAGACCTCATCAATACATTCTTTTTCTGTATTCCCTTTTTTATACAAGTTTTTATAGAAGCCTTCCACTGTATTCAAGATGCTAACCAAATCATTTACCTTCTCTCCATTTTCATTCTGTAGTTCATTTATATAATTATTTTCCTGTTTCTTTTTCTCTAGGTTTAGAAAGTACGCTGTGCACCTTTCTCCCTCTACAGCATACTGTACTCTACTCCTTACTATCGCCCCATCACATTTATTTTTCTCACACTCTTTTAGTTCCCTTCTCAATTCCATATACTTTTGTATATTATAATTTGCATCTTTGTCTGCTTTCCCTGCTTCTTCATTTAATTTATTTTGTATCTCTTTCTCTACCTGCTCCTTTCTAAAGTTCATTTGTTTGGCATAGTGTATGCTTTTCTTTTTAACTTTTTCTTTCAATTTTTCCCACCAAATACAAATATTATCTCCGTTTAAAATGTTCTCTATTTCTTCTTTGATACATTTAGCTATCATCTCTTTATATGAATCCTCTCCTAATAAGCTATTGTTTAGGCACCACATTCCTCCACCTACATTCCTTACACATACGTCCCTTAACCTCAGTGACAGGATTGCATGATCACTAAGAGTGGTAAAAGTATATTTCACCTCCTTTATTTTGCTGACAATGTTTTCCTTAACCAGGACCAGGTCTATTCGACTCTGTCTAAGGGTCCCCATAACCACCTGCCTCCGCAAAAACCCTTTACTGTCTGCATTTTCCTCCCTCCATATGTCCACCATTTTGTGTTCTGCCATCATGTTTTTCAGAAAGTTCCTTGACCCATCATACCTGTATTTTACGTAATTTGAATAATCTAGTCTTGATAATTTTACCTTATAGTCACCAACCATCATACAACCTCCCGTGCACAGAACCTCCAAGTCCTTGAAAAAATCTTTCCTCATTTCCTCCACGTTTGGTGCATATATATTGATTAATTTATATGTGTTTTTATTGTGCACAAATTCAATCGCTATCACTCTTCCATTCCCTCCACAAAAGGTCTGTTTTGCTCCACTAACAGACCTCTCTCTGACAAGGATCGCCACTCCACGTGCCTTCGCACTCCCATTATCTGTAAATATGGGCCCTTTCCAAAGTTTCCCAAGGTTTTTCACAATTCCATCATCCCAGTGCGTCTCCTGCAGGCACAACATGTCCGATTTACACAGTTCAATCGTTCTTTCTAGCTTTATCATGTTCCTCAGGCCATTCGCATTTAGGGATGTTATAATGACCATAGTAATGCAAAGAAAAACACAGATTTCCATAGATGCTCGATGGGTCATACCTTCCGCTCTTTTGGCTCCCTTTTGTCCTTCTTTTTGTTCATTCTTTTCCTGCTGGCTCTCACCGCTTCGCAATCCATCAACTCTCCTTCCTCCGATGTTCCCGTCCCCACCACCTCCATGTTCGAATCGTCTGGCTCCTTTCCAGGTGAAGCAGCCACAGCCGTCCCGTCCCGCGGAGCCTCTCCGCACCCCGGGGTCTCCACCTTCCCAGGTCGACCGCCTCCTCGCTCATTCGCCAGGGCTGATGGAGTTTTGGGCGCTGCGCTAGCGCCTTCTTCAGCACTTTGCCCGGATGCTCCTCTCGTCGTGCGACCCGTCCCCCTGGACACGCCATCCACACCGCTGCCAATGGTGTCTGGGGTCATCTCCTCTCCGTTGGCAGCTCCGGTGTTCTCCTCTCCCTCCAATGGTATGGGATCAGAGCATGCGATGTCCTCGTCCCGCTGTCGCTGCTCCTCCTCGGACCGGGACACGCTCTCGCCGCCACCGGCTGGCTCCGCATCCACCGGCCGCTCCTCTCCGCGTCTTGCTCCCTGCAGGTCACACTCCCTAGCATAGTGTCCCTGGCGCTTGCATTTATAGCAGGTGAAGTCTGGGCATTCTCTCACAATATGTCCTGGCTGGATGCACAGCCTGCAGACCTTCACCTGCCTGTCGTGAATTACGCGGAAGTACTCCCCTCCGTCTAGCGTCTCAAACTTTGTTGAGTAGGGCAGTGACTGTACAAGTTCAGTGAACTGTACTTTACAGAACCTTGTCCCGTCCGCCACGTCTGTCCCAGGCCATTTCCTTCTTTTGATGGGCGAAATCGCCTTCACGCCCCACGTTGAGAGTTTCTGCCTTATTTCAGCGTCAGAAATATAAGGTGGCAAGTTTAGAAATGAAACAACTATTTCATTGCTGCGTACTTCTTAAGCTGTCACCTGAGTGTTTTTGATTTTGAACCCATCCAATAACCTCGTCTTGCCCTTTCCCTCCTGCATGGTGATCTCGTATATGATCTTACTTTTGACCCTGCAGGCCAGAACAATCCCGCACTTATCTTTGATTCCTCGCAATAGCTCCATCATAGTTATATTGTCTTCACCGACCAGCTCTACGATCAACGTCAGCTCCTTTTTATAGCCACCGTCACTCTCTCCCGCATTCATCACTTCATTTAGACCCTCTTTATCTCTCCTGCTATTCACCATGTTTTCTCCCTCTGTACTAACGGAATTAGTCTGTGTTATTCCTTTCTCTCTTACTTCAACATGCTCAGGCTCATTCACCTGTTCTACATGTGTCAAACTGGTAGTAGCTCCCATGTTTTCATTTACTAAATTATCCATCCAATCACGAGAAGCATGATCAATATCGGGTTCCACATGAATCAAAGTGGCCTTTCCACCTATTTTCCCATTTACCAGATTATCCATCTAAACAAGAAAGCCAGGCTGCAGGGGGAATGAAACAAACTATGAAACTATCAAACTATGAATGAAACAATAGAACTATCAACAAAAAAGTGCCTTTTCACTATCAAGCACACACGGTCCCAACAAACACTCAACTGCTCTGTGCTCACTTCCTGCTTGCGCACCTGAACGGGATCAGACGAGATCACGGTGGTGTGGCCGTAAGCAATTGCTTCTTGCACCAGACAGGACTTTAAACAGGAGAAAGGATGATTTTTTTTACCCCAAATGAAATTAGATTACAGCACCTGGTATTCCCAGGCGGTCTCACATCCAAGTACTAACCAGGCCCCACTGTGCTTAGCTTCCGAGATCAGAGGAGATCGGGCGTGTTCACGGTGGTGTGGCCTTAAGCAATTGCACCTGGCACCAGACAGGACTTTAAACAGGAGAAAGGATGATTTTTTTTACCCCAAATGAAAATAGATTACAGCACCTGGTATTCCCAGGCGGTCTCCCATCGAAGTACTAACCAGGCCCGACCGTGCTTAGCTTCCGAGATCAGACGAGATCGGGTGTGTTCACGGTGGTGTGGCCAAAAGCAATTGCACCTTGCACCAGACTGGACTTTAAACAGGAGAAAGGATGATTTTTTTTACCCCAAATGAAATTACAGCACCTGGTATTCCCAGGCGGTCTCCCATCCAAGTACTAACCAGGCCCGACCGTGCTTAGCTTCCGAGATCAGACGAGATCGGGCGTGTTCACGGTGGTGTGGCCTTAAGCAATTATTCATGGCACCAGACAGGACTTTAAACAGGAGAAAGGATGATTTTTTTTACCCCAAATGAAAATAGATTACAGCACCTGGTATTCCCAGGCGGTCTCCCATCCAAGTACTAACCAGGCCCGACCGTGCTTAACTTCCGAGATCAGACGAGATCGGGCGTCTTCACGGTGGTGTGGCCTTAAGCAATTGCATCTTGCACCAGACAGGACTTTAAACAGGAGAAAGGATGATTTTTTTTACCCCAAATGAAAATAGATTACAGCACCTGGTATTCCCAGGCGGTCTCCCATCCAAGTACTAACCAGGCCCGACCGTGCTTAGCTTCCGAGATCAGACGAGATCGGGCGTGTTCACAGTGGTGTGGCCTTAAACAATTATTCATGGCACCAGACAGGACTTTAAACAGGAGAAAGGATGATTTTTTTTACCCCAAATGAAAATAGATTACAGCACCTGGTATTCCCAGGCGGTCTCCCATCCAAGTACTAACCAGGCCCGACCGTGCTTAGCTTCCGAGATCAGACGAGATCGGGCGTGTTCACGGTGGTGTGGCCTTAAGCAATTACTCATGGCACCATACAGGACTTTAAACAGGACAAAGGATGATTTTTTTTACCACAAATGAAAATAGATTACAGCACCTGGTATTCCCAGGCGGTCTCCCATCCACGGACTAACCAGGCCCGACCGTGCTTAGCTTCCGAGATCAGACGATATCGAGCGTGTTCACGGTGGTGTGGCCTTAAGCAATTGCACCTGGCACCAGACAGGACTTTAAACAGGAGAAAGGATGATTTTTTTTACCCCAAATGAAAATAGATTACAGCACCTGGTATTCCCAGGCGGTCTCACATCCAAGTACTAACCAGGCCCCACCGTGCTTAGCTTCCGAGATCAGACGAGATCGGGCGTGTTCACGGTGGTGTGGCCTTAAGCAATTGCACCTGGCACCAGACAGGACTTTAAACAGGAGAAAGGATGATTTTTTTTACCCCAAATGAATATAGATTACAGCACCTGGTATTCCCAGGCTGTCTCCCATCCAAGTACAAACCAGGCCCGACCGTGCTTAGCTTCCGAGATCAGACGAGATCGGGCGTGTTCACGGTGGTGTGGCCTTAAGCAATTACTCATTTCACCAGACAGGACTTTAAACAGGAGAAAGGATGATTTTTTTTACCACAAATGAAAATAGCTTACAGCACCTGGTATTCCCAGGCGGTCTCCCATCCAAGTACTAACCAGGCCCGACCGTGCTTAGCTTCCGAGATCAGACGAGATCGGGCGTGTTCACGGTGGTGTGGCCGTAAGCAATTGCTCCTGGCACCAGACAGGACTTTAAACAGGAGAAAGGATGATTTTTTTTACCCCAAATGAAAATAGCTTACAGCACCTGGTATTCCCAGGCGGTCTCCCATGCAGGTACTAACCAGGCCCGACCGTGCTTAGCTTCCGAGATCAGACGAGATCGGGCGTGTTCGCAGTGGTGTGGCCGTAAGCTATTGCTCCTGGCACCAGACAGGACTTTAAATAGGAGAAAATATCATTTTTTTTACCCCAAATGAAAGTAGATTACAGCACCTGGTATTCCCAGGCGGTCTCCCATCCAAGTACTAACCAGGCCCGACCGTGCTTAGCTTCCGAGATCAGACGAGATCGGGCGTGTTCACGGTGGTGTGGCCGTAAGCAATTTCTCCTGGCACCAGACAGGACTTTAAACAGGAGAAAGGATGATTTTTTTAACCCCAAATGAAAATAGCTTACAGCACCTGGTATTCCCAGGCGGTCTCCCATCCAGGTACTAACCAGGCCCGACCGTGCTTAGCTTCCGAGATCAGACGAGATTGAGCGTGTTCGCAGTTGTGTGGCCGTTAGCAAATGCTCCTGGCACCAGACAGGACTTTAAACAGGAGAAAGGATCATTTTTTTTACCCCAAATGAAAATAGAATACAGCACCTGGTATTCCCAGGCGGTCTCCCATCCAAGTACTAACCAGGCCCGACCGTGCTTAGCTTCCGAGATCAGACGAGATCGGGCGTGTTCACGGTGGTGTGGGCGTAAGCAATTGCTCCTGGCACCAGACAGGACTTTAAACAGGAGAAAGGATGATTTTTTTTACCCCAAATGAAAATAGCTTACAGCACCTGGTATTCCCAGGCGGTCTCCCATCCAGGTACTAACCAGGCCCGACCGTGCTTAGCTTCCGAGATCAGACGAGATCGGGCGTGTTCACGGTGGTGTGGCCGTAAGCAATTGCTCCTGGCACCAGACAGGACTTTAAACAGGAGAAAGGATGATTTTTTTTACTCCAAATGAAAATAGCTTACAGCACCTGGTATTCCCAGGCGGTCTCCCATCCAAGTACTAACCAGTCCCGACCGTGCTTAGCTTCCGAGATCGGGCGTGTTCACGGTGGTGTGGCCGTAAGCAATTGCTCCTAGCACCAGGCAGGACTTTAAACAGGAGAAAGGATGATTTTTTTTACCCCAAATGAAAATAGCTTACAGCACCTCGTATTCCCAGGCGTTCTCCCATCCAGGTACTAACCAGGCCCGACCGTGCTTAGCTTCCGAGATCAGGCGTGTTCGCAGTGGTGTGGCCGTAAGCTATTGCTCCTGGCACCAGACAGGACTTTAAACAGGAGAAAGGATCATTTTTTTTACCCCAAATTAAAACACAATTACAGCACCTGTTATTCCCAGCCGGTCTCCCATCCAAGTAGTAACCAGGCCCGACCTTGCTTAGCTTCCGAGATCAGACGAGATCGGGCGTGTTCACGGTGGTGTGGCCGTAAGCAGTTGGTCCTGGCACCAGACAGGACTTTAAACAGGAGAAAGGATCATTTTTTTTTACCCCAAATGAAAATAGCTTACAGCACCTGGTATTCCCAGGCGGTCTCCCACCCAGGTACTAACCAGGCCCGACCGTGCTTAGCTTCCGAGATCAGACGAGATCGGGCGTGTTCGCAGTGGTGTGGCCTTAAGCAATTGCTCCTGGCACCAGACAGGACTTTAAACAGGAGAAAGGATCATTTTTTTTACCCCAACTGAAAAAAGATTGCAGCACCTGGTATTCCCAGGCGGTCTCCCATCCAAGTACTAACCAGGCCCGACCGTGCTTAGCTTCCGAGATCAGACGAGATCGGGCGTGTTCACGGTGGTGTGGCCGTAAGCAATTGCTCCTGGCACCAGACAGGACTTTAAACAGGAGAAAGGATGGTTTTTTTTACCACAAATGAAAATAGCTTACAGCACCTGGTATTCCCAGGCGGTCTCCCATGCAGGTACTAACCAGGCCCGACAGTGCTTAGCTTCCGAGATCAGACGAGATCGGGCTTGTTCGCAGTGGTGTGGCCGTAAGCTATTGCTCCTGGCACCAGACAGGACTTTAAATAGGAGAAAATATCATTTTTTTTACCCCAGATGAAAGTAGATTACAGCACCTGGTATTCCCAGGCGGTCTCCCATCCAAGTACTAACCAGGCCCGACCGTGCTTAGCTTCCGAGATCAGACGAGATCGGGCGTGTTCACGGTGGTGTGGCCGTAAGCAATTTCTCCTGGCACCAGACAGGACTTTAAACAGGAGAAAGGATGATTTTTTTAACCCCAAATGAAAATAGCTTACAGCACCTGGTATTCCCAGGCGGTCTCCCATCCAGGTACTAACCAGGCCCGACCGTGCTTAGCTTCCGAGATCAGACGAGATCGGGCGTGTTCGCAGTTGTGTGGCCGTAAGCAAATGCTCCTGGCACCAGACAGGACTTTAAACAGGAGAAAGGATCATTTTTTTTACCCCAAATGAAAATAGATTACAGCACCTGGTATTCCCAGGCGGTCTCCCATCCAAGTACTAACCAGGCCCGACCGTGCTTAGCTTCCGAGATCAGATGAGATCGGGCGTGTTCACGGTGGTGTGGGCGTAAGCAATTGCTCCTGGCACCAGACAGGACTTTAAACAGGAGAAAGGATCATTTTTTTTACCCCAAATGAAAATAGCTTACAGCACCTGGTATTCCCAGGCGGTCTCCCATCCAGGTACTAACCAGGCCCGACCGTGCTTAGCTTCCGAGATCAGACGAGATCGGGCGTGTTCACGGTGGTGTGGCCGTAAGCAATTGCTCCTGGCACCAGACAGGACTTTAAACAGGAGAAAGGATGATTTTTTTTACTCCAAATGAAAATAGCTTACAGCACCTGGTATTCCCAGGCGGTCTCCCATCCAAGTACTAACCAGTCCCGACCGTGCTTAGCTTCCGAGATCAGGCGTGTTCGCAGTGGTGTGGCCGTAAGCTATTGCTCCTGGCACCAGACAGGACTTTAAACAGGAGAAAAGATCATTTTTTTTACCCCAAATGAAAATAGATTACAGCACCTGGTATTCCCAGGCGGTCTCCCATACAAGTACTAACCAGGCCGGACCGTGCTTAGCTTCCGAGATCAGACGAGATCGGGCGTGTTCACGATGGTGTGGCCGTAAGCAATTGCTCCTGGCACCAGACAGGACTTTAAACAGGAGAAAGGATGATTTTTTTTTACCCCAAATGAAAATAGCTTACAGCACCTGGTATTCCCAGGCGGTCTCCCATCCAGGTACTAACCATGCCCGACCGTGCTTAGCTTCCGAGATCAGACGAGATCGGGCGTGTTCGCAGTGGTGTGGCCGTAAGCAATTGCTCCTGGCACCAGACAGGACTTTAAACAGGAGAAAGGATCATTTTTTTTACCCCAAATGAAAACACAATTACAGCACCTGTTATTCCCAGCCGGTCTCCCATCCAAGTAGTAACCAGGCCCGACCTTGCTTAGCTTCCGAGATCAGACGAGATTGGGCGTGTTCACGGTGGTGTGGCCGTAACCAGTTGATCCTGGCACCAGACAGGACTTTAAACAGGAGAAAGGATCATTTTTTTTTACTCCAAATGAAAATAGATTACAGCACCTGGTATTCCCAGGCGGTCTCCCATCCAAGTACTAACCAGGCCAGACCGTGCTTAGCTTCCGAGATCAGACGAGATCGGGCGTGTTCACGGTGGTGTGGCCGTAAGCAATTGCTCCTGGCACCAGACAGGACTTTAAACAGGAGAAAGGATGATTTTTTTTTACCCCAAATGAAAATAGCTTACAGTACCTTGTATTCCCAGGCGGTCTCCCATCTTGATACTAACCTGGCCCGACCGTGCTTAGCTTCCGAGATCAGACGAGATCGGGCGTGTTCGCAGTGGTGTGGCCGTAAGCAATTGCTCCTGGCACCAGACAGGACTTTAAACAGGAGAAAGTATGATTTTTTTTACCCCAAATGAAAATAGCTTACAGCACCTGGTATTCCCAGGCGGTCTCCCATCCAGGTACTAACCAGGCCCGACCGTGCTTAGCTTCCGAGATCAGACGAGATCGGGCGTGTTCGCAGTGGTGTGGCCGTAAGCAATTGCTCCTGGCACCAGACAGGACTTTAAACAGGAGAAAGGATAAATTTTTTTACCCCAAATGAAAATAGATTACAGCACCTGGTATTGCCAGTCGGTCTCCCATCCAAGTACTAACCAGGCCCGACCGTGCTTAGCTTCCGAGATCAGACGAGATCAGGCGTGTTCACGGTGGTGTGGCCGTAAGCAATTGCTCCTGGCACCAGACAGGACTTTAAACAGGAGAAAGGATGATTTTTTTTACCCCAAATGAAAATAGCTTACAGCACCTGGTATTCCCAGGCGGTCTGCCATCCAGGTACTAACCAGGCCCGACCGTGCTTAGCTTCCGGGATCAGACGAGATCGGGCGTGTTCGCAGTGGTGTGGCCGTAAGCAATTACTCCTGGCACCAGACAGGACTTTAAACAGGAGAAAGGATCATTTTTTTTTACCCCAAATGAAAACACAATTACAGCACCTGGTATTCCCAGGCGGTCTCACATCCAAGTACTAACCAGGCCCGCCCGTGCTTAGCTTCCGAGATCAGACGAGATCGGGCGTTTTCACGGTGGTGTGGCCGTAAGCAATTGCTCCTGGCACCAGACAGGACTTTAAACAGGAGAAAGGATCATTTTTTTTACCCCAAATGAAAATAGATTACAGCACCTGGTATTCCCAGGCGGTCTCCCATCCAAGTACTAACCAGGCCCGAACGTGCTTAGCTAACGAGATCAGACGAGATCGGGCGTGTTCACGGTGGTGTGGCCGTAAGCAATTTCTCCTGGCACCAGACAGGACTTTAAACAGGAGAAAGGATCATTTTTTTTACCCCAAAAGAAAATAGCTTACAGCACCTGGTATTCCCATGCGGTCTCCCATCCAAGTACTAACCAGGCCCGACCGTGCTTAGCTTCCGAGATCAGACGAGATCGGACGTGTTCACGGTGCTGTGGCCGTAAGCAATTGCTCCTGGCACCAGACAGGACTTTAAACATGAGAAAGGATGATTTTTTTTACCCCAAATGAAAAACAGCTTACAGCACCTGGTATTCCCAGGCGGTCTCCCATCCAGGTACTAACCAGGCCCGACTGTGCTTAGCTTCCGAGAACAGACGAGATCGGGCGTGTTCGCAGTGGTGTGGCCTTAAGCAATTGCTCCTGGCACCAGACAGGACTTTCAACAGGAGAAAGGATCATTTTTTTTACCCCAAATGAAAATAGATTACAGCACCTGGTATTCCCAGGTGGTCAAGTACTAACCAGGCCCGACCGTACTTAGCTTCCGAGATCAGACGAGATCGGGCGTGTTCACGGTGGTGTGGCCGTAAGCAATTGCTCCTGGCACCAGACAGGACTTTAAACAGGAGAAAGGATGATTTTTTTTACCCCAAATGAAAATAGCTTACAGCACCTGGTATTCCCAGGCGGTCTCCCATCCAAGTACTAACCAGGCCCGACCGTGCTTAGCTTCCGAGATCAGACGAGATCGGACGTGTTCACGGTGCTGTGGCCGTAAGCAATTGCTCCTGGCACCAGACAGGACTTTAAACAGGAGAAAGGATGATTTTTTTTACCCCAAATGAAAATAGCTTACAGCACCTGGTATTCCCAGGCGGTCTCCCATCCAGGTACTAACCAGGCCCGACCGTGCTCAGCTTCCGAGGTCAGACGAGATCGGGCGTGTTCGCAGTTGTGTGGCCGTAAGCAATTGCTCCTGGCACCAGACAGGACTTTAAACAGGAGAAAGGATCATTTTTTTACCCCAAATGAAAACAGCTTACAGCACCTGGTATTCCCAGGCGGTCTCCCATCCAGGTACTAACCAGGCCCGACCGTGCTTAGCTTCCGAGATCAGACGAGATCGGGCGTGTTCACGGTGGTGTGGCCGTAAGCAATTGCTCCTGGCACCAGACAGGACTTTAAACAGGAGAAAGGATGATTTTTTTTACTCCAAATGAAAATAGCTTACAGCACCTGGTATTCCCAGGCGGTCTCCCATCCAAGTACTAACCAGTCCCGACCGTGCTTAGCTTCCGAGATCGGGCGTGTTCACGGTGGTGTGGCCGTAAGCAATTGCTCCTGGCACCAGACAGGACTTTAAACAGGAGAAAGGATAATTTTTTTTACCCCAAATGAAAACACAATTACAGCACCTGTTATTCCCAGCCGGTCTCCCATCCAAGTAGTAACCAGGCCCGACCTTGCTTAGCTTCCGAGATCAGACGAGATCGGGCGTGTTCACGGTGGTGTGGCCGTAAGCAATTGCTCCTGGCACCAGACAGGACTTTAAACAGGAGAAAGGATGATTTTTTTTACCCCAAATGAAAATAGCTTACAGCACCTGGTATTCCCAGGCGGTCTCCCATCCAGGTACTAACCAGGCCCGACCGTGCTTAGCTTCCGAGATCAGACGAGATCGGGCGTGTTCGCAGTGGTGTGGCCTTAAGCAATTGCTCCTGGCACCAGACAGGACTTTAAACAGGAGAAAGGATCATTTTTTTTACCCCAACTGAAAATAGATTACAGCACCTGGTATTCCCAGGCGGTCTCCCATCCAAGTACTAACCAGGCCCGACCGTGCTTAGCTTCCGAGATCAGACGTGTTCACGGTGGTGTGGCCGTAAGCAATTGCTCCTGGCACCAGACAGGACTTTAAACAGGAGAAAGGATGATTTTTTTTACCCCAAATGAAAATAGCTTACAGCACCTGGTATTCCCAGGCGGTCTCCCATCCAAGTACTAACCAGGCCCGACCGTGCTTAGCTTCCGAGATCAGACGAGATCGGGCGTGTTCACGGTGGTGTGGCCGTAAGCAATTGCTCCTGGCACCAGACAGGACTTTAAAAAGGAGAAAGGAAGATTTTTTTTACCCCAAATGAAAGTAGCTTAAAGCACCTGGTATTCCCAGGCGGTCTCCCATCCAGGTACTAACCAGGCCCGACCGTGCTTAGCTTCCGAGATCAGACGAGATCGGGCGTGTTCGCAGTGGTTTGGCCTTAAGCAATTGCTCCTGGCACCAGACAGGACTTTAAACAGGAGAAAGGATCATTTTTTTTACCCCAACTGAAAATAGATTACAGCACCTGGTATTCCCAGGCGGTCTCCCATCCAAGTACTAACCAGGCCCGACCGTGCTTAGCTTCCGAGATCAGACGTGTTCACGGTGGTGTGGCCGTAAGCAATTGCTCCTAGCACCAGACAGGACTTTAAACAGGAGAAAGGATGATTTTTTTTACCCCAAATGAAAATAGCTTACAGCACCTGGTATTCCCAGGCGGTCTCCCATCCAAGTACTAACCAGGCCCGACCGTGCTTAGCTTCCGAGATCAGACGAGATCGGGCGTGTTCACGGTGGTGTGGCCTTAAGCAATTACTCATGGCACCAGACAGGACTTTAAACAGGAGAAAGGATGATTTTTTTTTACCACAAATGAAAATAGATTACAGCACCTGGTATTCCCAGGCGGTCTCCCATCCAAGTACTAACCAGGCCCGACCGTGCTTAGCTTCCGAGATGAGACGAGATCGGGCGTGTTCTCGGTGGTGTGGCCTTAAGCAATTGCACCTGGCACCAGACAGGACTTTAAACAGGAGAAAGGATGATTTTTTTTACCACAAATGAAAATAGATTACAGCACCTGGTATTCCCAGGCGGTCTCCCATCCAAGTACTAACCAGGCCCGACCGTGCTTAGCTTCCGAGATCAGACGAGATCGGGCGTGTTCACGGTGGTGGGGCCTTAAGCAATTGCACCTGGCACCAGACAGGACTTTAAACAGGAGAAAGGATGATTTTTTTTACCCCAAATGAAAATTGATTACAGCACCTGGTATTCCCAGGCGGTCTCCCATCCAAGTACTAACCAGGCCCGACCGTGCTTAGCTTCCGAGATCAGACGAGATCGGGCGTGTTCACGGTGGTGTGGCCTTAAGCAATTACTCATGGCACCAGACAGGAATTTAAACAGGAGAAAGGATGATTTTTTTTTACCACAAATGAAAATAGATTACAGCACCTGGTATTCCCAGGTGGTCTCCCATCCAAGTACTACCCAGGCCCGACCGTGCTTAGCTTCCGAGATCAGACGAGATCGGGCGTGTTCACGGTGGTGTGGCCTTAAGCAATTACACCTGGCACCAGACAGGACTTTAAACAGGAGAAAGGATGATTTTTTTTACCACAAATGAAAATAGATTACAGCACCTGGTATTCCCAGGCGGTCTCCCATCCAAGTACTAACCAGGCCCGACCGTGCTTAGCTTCCGAGATCAGACGAGATCGGGCGTGTTCACGGTGGTGTGGCCTTAAGCAATTGCACCTGGCACCAGACAGGACTTTAAACAGGAGAAAGGATGATTTTTTTTACCCCAAATGAAAATAGCTTACAGCACCTGGTATTCCCAGGCGGTCTCCCATCCAGGTACTAACCAGGCCCGACTGTGCTTAGCTTCCGAGATCAGACGAGATCGTGCGTGTTCGCAGTGGTGTGGCCGTAAGCAATTGCTCCTTGCACCAGACAGGACTTTAAACAGGAGAAAGGATGATTTTTTTTTACCCCAAATGAAAATAGCTTACAGCACCTGGTATTCCCAGGCGGTCTCCCATCCAGGTACTAACCAGGCCCGACCGTGCTTAGCTTCCGAGATCAGACGAGATCGGGCGTGTTCGCAGTGGTGTGGCCGTAAGCAATTGCTCCTGGCACCAGACAGGACTTTAAACAGGAGAAAGGATAATTTTTTTTACCCCAAATGAAAATAGATTACAGCACCTGGTATTCCCAGGCGGTCTCCCATCCAAGTACTAACCAGGCCCGACCATGCTTAGCTTCCGAGATCACACGAGATCGGGCGTGTTCACGGTGGTGTGGCCGTAAGAAATTGCTCCTGGCACCAGACAGGACTTTAAACAGGAGAAAGGATGATTTTTTTTACCCCAAATGAAAATAGCTTACAGCACCTGGTATTCCCAGGCGGTCTCCCATCCAGGTACTAACCAGGCCCGAGCGTGCTTAGCTTCCGAGATCAGACGAGATCGGGCGTGTTCACGGTGGTGTGGCCGTAAGCAATTACTTCTGGCACCAGACAGGACTTTAAACAGGAGAAAGGATGATTTTTTTTACCCCAAATCAAAATAGCTTACAGCACCTGGTATTCCCAGGCGGTCTCCCATCCAGGTAATAACCAGGCCCGACCGTGCTTAGCTTCCGAGATCAGACGAGATCGGGCGTGTTCCCGGTGGTGTGGCCGTAAGAAATTACTCCTGGCACCGGACAGGACTTTAAACAGGAGAAAGGATGATTTTTTTTACCCCAAATGAAAATAGCTTACAGCACCTGGTATTCCCAGGCGGTCTCCCATCCAGGTACTAACCAGGCCCGACCGTGCTTAGCTTCCGAGATCAGACGAGATCGGGCGTATTCACGGTGGTGTGGCCGTAAGCAATTGCTCCTGGCACCAGACAGGACTTTAAACAGGAGAAAGGATCATTTTTTTTACCCCAAATGAAAATAGATTACAGCACCTGGTATTCCCAGGCGGTCTCCCATCCAAGTACTAACCAGGCCCGACCGTGCTTAGCTTCCGAGATCAGACGTGTTCACGGTGGTGTGGCCGTAAGCAATTGCTCCTGGCACCAGACAGGACTTTAAACAGGAGAAAGGATGATTTTTTTTACCCCAAATGAAAATAGCTTACAGCACCTGGTATTCCCAGGCGGTCTCCCATCCAAGTACTAACCAGGCCCGACCGTGCTTAGCTTCCGAGATCAGACGAGATCGGGCGTGTTCACGGTGGTGTGGCCGTAAGCAATTGCTCCTGGCACCAGACAGGACTTTAAACAGGAGAAAGGAAGATTTTTTTTACCCCAAATGAAAATAGCTGAAAGCACCTGGAATTCCCAGGCGGTCTCCCATGCAGGTACTAACCAGGCCCGACCGTGCTTAGCTTCCGAGATCAGACGAGATCAGGCGTGTTCGCAGTGGTGTGGCCGTAAGCTATTGCTCCTGGCACCAGACAGGACTTTAAATAGGAGAAAATATCATTTTTTTTACCCCAAAATGAAAGTAGATTACAGCACCTGGTATTCCCAGGCGGTCTCCCATCCAAGTACTAACCAGGCCCGACCGTGCTTAGCTTCCGAGATCAGACGAGATCGGGCGTGTTCGCAGTTGTGTGGCCGTTAGCAAATACTCCTGGCACCAGACAGGACTTTAAACAGGAGAAAGGATCATTTTTTTTACCCCAAATGAAAATAGAATACAGCACCTGGTATTCCCAGGCGGTCTCCCATCCAAGTACTAACCAGGCCCGACCGTGCTTAGCTTCCGAGATCAGACGAGATCGGGCGTGTTCACGGTGGTGTGGGCGTAAGCAATTGCTCCTGGCACCAGACAGGACTTTAAACAGGAGAAATGATGATTTTTTTTACCCCAAATGAAAATAGCTTACAGCACCTGGTATTCCCAGGCGGTCTCCCATCCAGGTACTAACCAGGCCCGACCGTGCTTAGCTTCCGAGATCAGACGAGATCGGGCGTGTTCACGGTGGTGTGGCCGTAAGCAATTGCTCCTGGCACCAGACAGGACTTTAAACAGGAGAAAGGATGATTTTTTTTACTCCAAATGAAAATAGCTTACAGCACCTGGTATTCCCAGGCGGTCTCCCATCCAAGTACTAACCAGTCCCGACCGTGCTTAGCTTCCGAGATCGGGCGTGTTCACGGTGGTGTGGCCGTAAGCAATTGCTCCTAGCACCAGGCAGGACTTTAAACAGGAGAAAGGATGATTTTTTTTACCCCAAATGAAAATAGCTTACAGCACCTGGTATTCCCAGGCGTTCTCCCATCCAGGTACTAACCAGGCCCGACCGTGCTTAGCTTCCGAGATCAGGCGTGTTCGCAGTGGTGTGGCCGTAAGCTATTGCTCCTGGCACCAGACAGGACTTTAAACAGGAGAAAGGATCATTTTTTTTACCCCAAATGAAAACACAATTACAGCACCTGTTATTCCCAGCCGGTCTCCCATCCAAGTAGTAACCAGGCCCGACCTTGCTTAGCTTCTGAGATCAGACGAGATCGGGCGTGTTCACGGTGGTGTGGCCGTAAGCAGTTGGTCCTGGCACCAGACAGGACTTTAAACAGGAGAAAGGATCATTTTTTTTTACCCCAAATGAAAATAGATTACAGCACCTGGTATTCCCAGGCGGTCTCCCATCCAGGTACTAACCAGGCCCGACCGGGCGTGTTCGCAGTTGTGTGGCCGTAAGCAAATGCTCCTGGCACCAGACAGGACTTTAAACAGGAGAAAGGATCATTTTTTTTACCCCAAATGAAAATAGATTACAGCACCTGGTATTCCCAGGCGGTCTCCCATCCAAGTACTAACCAGGCCCGACCGTGCTTAGCTTCCGAGATCAGACGAGATCGGGCGTGTTCACGGTGGTGTGGCCGTAAGCAATTGCTCCTGGCACCAGACAGGACTTTAAACAGGAGAAAGGATGATTTTTTTTACCCCAAATCAAAATAGCTTACAGCACCTGGTATTCCCAGGCGGTCTCCCATCCAGGTAATAACCAGGCCCGACCGTGCTTAGCTTCCGAGATCAGACGAGATCGGGCGTGTTCGCAGTGGTGTGGCCGTAAGAAATTGCTCCTGGCACCAGACAGGACTTTAAACAGGAGAAAGGATCCTTTTTTTTTTACCCCAAATGAAAATAGATTACAGCACCTGGTATTCCCAGGCGGTCTCCCATCCAAGTGCTAACCAGGCCCGACCGTGCTTAGCTTCCGAGATCAGACGAGATCGGGCGTGTTCACGGTGGTGTGGCCGTAAGCAATTACTTCTGGCACCAGACAGGACTTTAAACAGGAGAA
Source organism: Micromesistius poutassou (assembly GCF_964030765.1). Classification (NCBI taxonomy): domain Eukaryota; kingdom Metazoa; phylum Chordata; class Actinopteri; order Gadiformes; family Gadidae; genus Micromesistius; species Micromesistius poutassou. The sequence goes on along the minus strand of NC_140271.1, from coordinate 19,447,200 downwards.
AGGATGATTTTTTTTACCCGAAATCAAAATAGCTTACAGCACCTGGTATTCCCAGGCGGTCTCCCATCCAGGTAATAACCAGGCCCGACCGTGCTTAGCTTCCGAGATCAGACGAGATCGGGCGTGTTCGCAGTGGTGTGGCCGTAAGGAATTGCTCCTGGCACCAGACAGGACTTTAAACAGGAGAAAGGATCCTTTTTTTTTACCCCAAATGAAAATAGATTACAGCACCTGGTATTCCCAGGCGGTCTCCCATCCAAGTGCTAACCAGGCCCGACCGTGCTTAGCTTCCGAGATCAGACGAGATCGGGCGTGTTCCCGGTGGTGTGGCCGTAAGAAATTGCTCCTGGCACCGGACAGGACTTTAAAGAGGAGAAAGGATGATTTTTTTTACCCCAAATGAAAATAGCTTACAGCACCTGGTATTCCCAGGCGGTCTCCCATCCAGGTACTAACCAGGCCCGACCGTGCTTAGCTTCCGAGATCAGACGAGATCGGGCGTATTCACGGTGGTGTGGCCGTAAGCAATTGCTCCTGGCACCAGACAGGACTTTAAACAGGAGAAAGGATCATTTTTTTTACCCCAAATGAAAATAGATTACAGCACCTGGTATTCCCAGGCGGTCTCCCATCCAAGTACTAACCAGGCCCGACCGTGCTTAGCTTCCGAGATCAGACGTGTTCACGGTGGTGTGGCCGTAAGCAATTGCTCCTGGCACCAGACAGGACTTTAAACAGGAGAAAGGATGATTTTTTTTACCCCAAATGAAAATAGCTTACAGCACCTGGTATTCCCAGGCGGTCTCCCATCCAAGTACTAACCAGGCCCGACCGTGCTTAGCTTCCGAGATCAGACGAGATCGGGCGTGTTCACGGTGGTGTGGCCGTAAGCAATTGCTCCTGGCACCAGACAGGACTTTAAACAGGAGAAAGGAAGATTTTTTTTACCCCAAATGAAAATAGCTGAAAGCACCTGGAATTCCCAGGCGGTCTCCCATGCAGGTACTAACCAGGCCCGACCGTGCTTAGCTTCCGAGATCAGACGAGATCGGGCGTGTTCGCAGTGGTGTGGCCGTAAGCTATTGCTCCTGGCACCAGACAGGACTTTAAATAGGAGAAAATATCATTTTTTTTACCCCAAAATGAAAGTAGATTACAGCACCTGGTATTCCCAGGCGGTCTCCCATCCAAGTACTAACCAGGCCCGACCGTGCTTAGCTTCCGAGATCAGACGAGATCGGGCGTTTTCACGGTGGTGTGGCCGTAAGCAATTTCTCCTGGCACCAGACAGGACTTTAAACAGGAGAAAGGATGATTTTTTTAACCCCAAATGAAAATAGCTTACAGCACCTGGTATTCCCAGGCGGTCTCCCATCCAGGTACTAACCAGGCCCGACCGTGCTTAGCTTCCGAGATCAGACGAGATCGGGCGTGTTCGCAGTTGTGTGGCCGTTAGCAAATACTCCTGGCACCAGACAGGACTTTAAACAGGAGAAAGGATCATTTTTTTTACCCCAAATGAAAATAGAATACAGCACCTGGTATTCCCAGGCGGTCTCCCATCCAAGTACTAACCAGGCCCGACCGTGCTTAGCTTCCGAGATCAGACGAGATCGGGCGTGTTCACGGTGGTGTGGGCGTAAGCAATTGCTCCTGGCACCAGACAGGACTTTAAACAGGAGAAATGATGATTTTTTTTAACCCAAATGAAAATAGCTTACAGCACCTGGTATTCCCAGGCGGTCTCCCATCCAGGTACTAACCAGGCCCGACCGTGCTTAGCTTCCGAGATCAGACGAGATCGGGCGTGTTCACGGTGGTGTGGCCGTAAGCAATTGCTCCTGGCACCAGACAGGACTTTAAACAGGAGAAAGGATGATTTTTTTTACTCCAAATGAAAATAGCTTACAGCACCTGGTATTCCCAGGCGGTCTCCCATCCAAGTACTAACCAGTCCCGACCGTGCTTAGCTTCCGAGATCGGGCGTGTTCACGGTGGTGTGGCCGTAAGCAATTGCTCCTAGCACCAGGCAGGACTTTAAACAGGAGAAAGGATGATTTTTTTTACCCCAAATGAAAATAGCTTACAGCACCTGGTATTCCCAGGCGTTCTCCCATCCAGGTACTAACCAGGCCCGACCGTGCTTAGCTTCCGAGATCAGGCGTGTTCGCAGTGGTGTGGCCGTAAGCTATTGCTCCTGGCACCAGACAGGACTTTAAACAGGAGAAAGGATCATTTTTTTTACCCCAAATGAAAACACAATTACAGCACCTGTTATTCCCAGCCGGTCTCCCATCCAAGTAGTAACCAGGCCCGACCTTGCTTAGCTTCTGAGATCAGACGAGATCGGGCGTGTTCACGGTGGTGTGGCCGTAAGCAGTTGGTCCTGGCACCAGACAGGACTTTAAACAGGAGAAAGGATCATTTTTTTTTACCCCAAATGAAAATAGATTACAGCACCTGGTATTCCCAGGCGGTCTCCCATCCAGGTACTAACCAGGCCCGACCGGGCGTGTTCGCAGTTGTGTGGCCGTAAGCAAATGCTCCTGGCACCAGACAGGACTTTAAACAGGAGAAAGGATCATTTTTTTTACCCCAAATGAAAATAGATTACAGCACCTGGTATTCCCAGGCGGTCTCCCATCCAAGTACTAACCAGGCCCGACCGTGCTTAGCTTCCGAGATCAGACGAGATCGGGCGTGTTCACGGTGGTGTGGCCGTAAGCAATTGCTCCTGGCACCAGACAGGACTTTAAACAGGAGAAAGGATGATTTTTTTTACCCCAAATCAAAATAGCTTACAGCACCTGGTATTCCCAGGCGGTCTCCCATCCAGGTAATAACCAGGCCCGACCGTGCTTAGCTTCCGAGATCAGACGAGATCGGGCGTGTTCGCAGTGGTGTGGCCGTAAGGAATTGCTCCTGGCACCAGACAGGACTTTAAACAGGAGAAAGGATCCTTTTTTTTTACCCCAAATGAAAATAGATTACAGCACCTGGTATTCCCAGGCGGTCTCCCATCCAAGTGCTAACCAGGCCCGACCGTGCTTAGCTTCCGAGATCAGACGAGATCGGGCGTGTTCACGGTGGTGTGGCCGTAAGCAATTACTTCTGGCACCAGACAGGACTTTAAACAGGAGAAAGGATGATTTTTTTTACCCCAAATCAAAATAGCTTACAGCACCTGGTATTCCCAGGCGGTCTCCCATCCAGGTAATAACCAGGCCCGACCGTGCTTAGCTTCCGAGATCAGACGAGATCGGGCGTGTTCGCAGTGGTGTGGCCGTAAGGAATTGCTCCTGGCACCAGACAGGACTTTAAACAGGAGAAAGGATCCTTTTTTTTTACCCCAAATGAAAATAGATTACAGCACCTGGTATTCCCAGGCGGTCTCCCATCCAAGTGCTAACCAGGCCCGACCGTGCTTAGCTTCCGAGATCAGACGAGATCGGGCGTGTTCCCGGTGGTGTGGCCGTAAGAAATTGCTCCTGGCACCGGACAGGACTTTAAAGAGGAGAAAGGATGATTTTTTTTACCCCAAATGAAAATAGCTTACAGCACCTGGTATTCCCAGGCGGTCTCCCATCCAGGTACTAACCAGGCCCGACCGTGCTTAGCTTCCGAGATCAGACGAGATCGGGCGTATTCACGGTGGTGTGGCCGTAAGCAATTCCTCCTGGCACCAGACAGGACTTTAAACAGGAGAAAGGATCATTTTTTTTACCCCAAATGAAAATAGATTACAGCACCTGGTATTCCCAGGCGGTCTCCCATCCAAGTACTAACCAGGCCCGACCGTGCTTAGCTTCCGAGATCAGACGTGTTCACGGTGGTGTGGCCGTAAGCAATTGCTCCTGGCACCAGACAGGACTTTAAACAGGAGAAAGGATGATTTTTTTTACCCCAAATGAAAATAGCTTACAGCACCTGGTATTCCCAGGCGGTCTCCCATCCAAGTACTAACCAGGCCCGACCGTGCTTAGCTTCCGAGATCAGACGAGATCGGGCGTGTTCACGGTGGTGTGGCCGTAAGCAATTGCTCCTGGCACCAGACAGGACTTTAAACAGGAGAAAGGAAGATTTTTTTTACCCCAAATGAAAATAGCTGAAAGCACCTGGAATTCCCAGGCGGTCTCCCATGCAGGTACTAACCAGGCCCGACCGTGCTTAGCTTCCGAGATCAGACGAGATCGGGCGTGTTCGCAGTGGTGTGGCCGTAAGCTATTGCTCCTGGCACCAGACAGGACTTTAAATAGGAGAAAATATCATTTTTTTTACCCCAAAATGAAAGTAGATTACAGCACCTGGTATTCCCAGGCGGTCTCCCATCCAAGTACTAACCAGGCCCGACCGTGCTTAGCTTCCGAGATCAGACGAGATCGTGCGTTTTCACGGTGGTGTGGCCGTAAGCAATTTCTCCTGGCACCAGACAGGACTTTAAACAGGAGAAAGGATGATTTTTTTAACCCCAAATGAAAATAGCTTACAGCACCTGGTATTCCCAGGCGGTCTCCCATCCAGGTACTAACCAGGCCCGACCGTGCTTAGCTTCCGAGATCAGACGAGATCGGGCGTGTTCGCAGTTGTGTGGCCGTTAGCAAATACTCCTGGCACCAGACAGGACTTTAAACAGGAGAAAGGATCATTTTTTTTACCCCAAATGAAAATAGAATACAGCACCTGGTATTCCCAGGCGGTCTCCCATCCAAGTACTAACCAGGCCCGACCGTGCTTAGCTTCCGAGATCAGACGAGATCGGGCGTGTTCACGGTGGTGTGGGCGTAAGCAATTGCTCCTGGCACCAGACAGGACTTTAAACAGGAGAAATGATGATTTTTTTTACCCCAAATGAAAATAGCTTACAGAACCTGGTATTCCCAGGCGGTCTCCCATCCAGGTACTAACCAGGCCCGACCGTGCTTAGCTTCCGAGATCAGACGAGATCGGGCGTGTTCACGGTGGTGTGGCCGTAAGCAATTGCTCCTGGCACCAGACAGGACTTTAAACAGGAGAAAGGATCATTTTTTTTACTCCAAATGAAAATAGCTTACAGCACCTGGTATTCCCAGGCGGTCTCCCATCCAAGTACTAACCAGTCCCGACCGTGCTTAGCTTCCGAGATCGGGCGTGTTCACGGTGGTGTGGCCGTAAGCAATTGCTCCTAGCACCAGGCAGGACTTTAAACAGGAGAAAGGATGATTTTTTTTACCCCAAATGAAAATAGCTTACAGCACCTGGTATTCCCAGGCGTTCTCCCATCCAGGTACTAACCAGGCCCGACCGTGCTTAGCTTCCGAGATCAGGCGTGTTCGCAGTGGTGTGGCCGTAAGCTATTGCTCCTGGCACCAGACAGGACTTTAAACAGGAGAAAGGATCATTTTTTTTACCCCAAATGAAAACACAATTACAGCACCTGTTATTCCCAGCCGGTCTCCCATCCAAGTAGTAACCAGGCCCGACCTTGCTTAGCTTCCGAGATCAGACGAGATCGGGCGTGTTCACGGTGGTGTGGCCGTAAGCAGTTGGTCCTGGCACCAGACAGGACTTTAAACAGGAGAAAGGATCATTTTTTTTACCCCAAATGAAAATAGATTACAGCACCTGGTATTCCCAGGCGGTCTCCCATCCAAGTACTAACCAGGCCCGACCGTGCTTAGCTTCCGAGATCAGACGAGATCGGGCGTGTTCACGGTGGTGTGGCCGTAAGCAATTGCTCCTGGCACCAGACAGGACTTTAAACAGGAGAAAGGATGATTTTTTTTACCCCAAATCAAAATAGCTTACAGCACCTGGTATTCCCAGGCGGTCTCCCATCCAGGTAATAACCAGGCCCGACCGTGCTTAGCTTCCGAGATCAGACGAGATCGGGCGTGTTCGCAGTGGTGTGGCCGTAAGGAATTGCTCCTGGCACCAGACAGGACTTTAAACAGGAGAAAGGATCCTTTTTTTTTACCCCAAATGAAAATAGATTACAGCACCTGGTATTCCCAGGCGGTCTCCCATCCAAGTGCTAACCAGGCCCGACCGTGCTTAGCTTCCGAGATCAGACGAGATCGGGCGTGTTCCCGGTGGTGTGGCCGTAAGAAATTGCTCCTGGCACCGGACAGGACTTTAAACAGGAGAAAGGATGATTTTTTTTACCCCAAATGAAAATAGCTTACAGCACCTGGTATTCCCAGGCGGTCTCCCATCCAGGTACTAACCAGGCCCGACCGTGCTTAGCTTCCGAGATCAGACGAGATCGGGCGTATTCACGGTGGTGTGGCCGTAAGCAATTGCTCCTGGCACCAGACAGGACTTTAAACAGGAGAAAGGATCATTTTTTTTACCCCAAATGAAAATAGATTACAGCACCTGGTATTCCCAGGCGGTCTCCCATCCAAGTACTAACCAGGCCCGACCGTGCTTAGCTTCCGAGATCAGACGTGTTCACGGTGGTGTGGCCGTAAGCAATTGCTCCTGGCACCAGACAGGACTTTAAACAGGAGAAAGGATGATTTTTTTTACCCCAAATGAAAATAGCTTACAGCACCTGGTATTCCCAGGCGGTCTCCCATCCAAGTACTAACCAGGCCCGACCGTGCTTAGCTTCCGAGATCAGACGAGATCGGGCGTGTTCACGGTGGTGTGGCCGTAAGCAATTGCTCCTGGCACCAGACAGGACTTTAAACAGGAGAAAGGATCATTTTTTTTACCCCAAATGAAAATAGAATACAGCACCTGGTATTCCCAGGCGGTCTCCCATCCAAGTACTAACCAGGCCCGACCGTGCTTAGCTTCCGAGATCAGACGAGATCGGGCGTGTTCACGGTGGTGTGGGCGTAAGCAATTGCTCCTGGCACCAGACAGGACTTTAAACAGGAGAAATGATGATTTTTTTTACCCCAAATGAAAATAGCTTACAGCACCTGGTATTCCCAGGCGGTCTCCCATCCAGGTACTAACCAGGCCCGACCGTGCTTAGCTTCCGAGATCAGACGAGATCGGGCGTGTTCACGGTGGTGTGGCCGTAAGCAATTGCTCCTGGCACCAGACAGGACTTTAAACAGGAGAAAGGATGATTTTTTTTACTCCAAATGAAAATAGCTTACAGCACCTGGTATTCCCAGGCGGTCTCCCATCCAAGTACTAACCAGGCCCGACTGTGCTTAGCTTCCGAGATCAGGCGTGTTCGCAGTGGTGTGGCCGTAAGCTATTGCTCCTGGCACCAGACAGGACTTTAAACAGGAGAAAGGATCATTTTTTTTACCCCAAATGAAAACACAATTACAGCACCTGTTATTCCCAGCCGGTCTCCCATCCAAGTAGTAACCAGGCCCGACCTTGCTTAGCTTCCGAGATCAGACGAGATCGGGCGTGTTCACGGTGGTGTGGCCGTAAGCAGTTGGTCCTGGCACCAGACAGGACTTTAAACAGGAGAAAGGATCATTTTTTTTTACCCCAAATGAAAATAGATTACAGCACCTGGTATTCCCAGGCGGTCTCCCATCCAGGTACTAACCAGGCCCGACCGGGCGTGTTCGCAGTTGTGTGGCCGTAAGCAAATGCTCCTGGCACCAGACAGGACTTTAAACAGGAGAAAGGATCATTTTTTTTACCCCAAATGAAAATAGATTACAGCACCTGGTATTCCCAGGCGGTCTCCCATCCAAGTACTAACCAGGCCCGACCGTGCTTAGCTTCCGAGATCAGACGAGATCGGGCGTGTTCACGGTGGTGTGGCCGTAAGCAATTGCTCCTGGCACCAGACAGGACTTTAAACAGGAGAAAGGATGATTTTTTTTACCCCAAATGAAAATAGCTTACAGCACCTGGTATTCCCAGGCGGTCTCCCATCCAGGTACTAACCAGGCCCGACCGTGCTTACCTTCCGAAATCAGACGAGATCGGGCGTGTTCGCAGTTGTGTGGCCGTAAGCAAATGCTCCTGGCACCAGACAGGACTTTAAACAGGAGAAAGGATCATTTTTTTTACCCCAAATGAAAATAGATTACAGCACCTGGTATTCCCAGGCGGTCTCCCATCCAAGTACTAACCAGGCCCGACCGTGCTTAGCTTCCGAGATCAGACGAGATCGGGCGTGTTCACGGTGGTGTGGCCGTAAGCAATTGCTCCTGGCACCAGACAGGACTTTAAAAAGGAGAAAGGATGATTTTTTTTACCCCAAATGAAAATAGCTTAAAGCACCTGGTATTCCCAGGCGGTCTCCCATCCAGGTACTAAGGCAAGGCAAGGCAAGGCAACTTTATTTATATAGCACTTTTCATACACAAGGCAGACTCAAAGTGCTTCACATATAAACATTGTCATACAATAAAATAAAATAATAGATAAGTAAAAAGTAAAATAGATAGAAAGTAAAGGCAAAGTTAAAAAAAAAAAAAAAAAAAAAAAACATTTTAGAAAGGCAGAGTTAATAAAAATGCATTTTAGAAAGGCAAAGTTACTAATAAAATAAAAATAGAAACATTGTAGATTTAAGATTTAGCAGAAAGCTAAAGCAAACATAAAAGTCTTCAGTCTTGTTTTAAAAGCTGTCAGAGTTGGGGCAAGTCTTAAATCCTCAGGGAGTTTATTCCAGCTATTTGTTGCATAGTAACTAAATCCTGCTTCCCCATGTTTCGTGTTGACTCTGGGGATAATTAACAGATTGGTCTCAGAGGATCTTAGTGGTCTAGAAGACTTATGTAGTGGAAGCATATCAGTTAAATATTTTGGCCCTAAACCATGTAGGGATTTGTAGGTTAGCAACATGATTTTAAAATCAATTCTCTGACATACAGGGAGCCAATGTAATGATTTGAGAATTGGTGTAATATGTTCACATTTTTTGGTCTTTGTTAGAACTCTAGCAGCAGCATTCTGAACAAGCTGTAGTTGCCTTAGAGTTTTTTTTGGGAGACCTGTAAGGAGACCATTGCAGTAATCAAGCTTGCTAGTGATAAAGGCATGTACAAGTGTTTGTAAGTCTTCGGTAGACATGAGCCCTCTAAGTTTTGCTACGTTTTTAAGGTGATAATATGCCGATTTTGTAACTGATTTGATGTGACTGTCGAAATGTAAATCTGAATCCATAATAACCCCTAGATTTCTGGCTTTGATTGAGGTTTTCAAGGACAGAGAGTGAAGGTGTTGGGTAACTTTAAGCCTTTCGGTTTTAGCACCAAATACAATTATCTCGGTTTTGTCCTCATTTAGTTGAAGGAAATTTTGGCACATCCAGTCTTTGACTTGCTCAATGCACTGGCACAACAGATCTATGGGCTGATAGTCATTTGGTGATAGAGATACATAGATTTGAGTGTCATCAGCATAGCAGTGATGGTCAATATTGTTATTTTGCATGATTTGCCCTAGTGGGAGCATGTAGATGTTGAATAGAGAGGGTCCTAAGATCGAACCTTGTGGGACTCCACATGTCACGTTTGTTGATTCTGAAACAAAGTCGCCAATGGAAACAAAGTAGTTCCTATTTTGTAGGTAGGACCTAAACCAATTTAAAACTGTGCCTGAAAGCCCCACCCAGTTTTCTAATCTGTCCAAAAGTATTGTATGGTCTACAGTGTCGAATGCAGCACTGAGGTCTAGTAGCATTAGTATTGAGATTTTGCCAGAGTCTGTGTTAAGACGGATGTCGTTTACAACTTTAATAAGGGCGGTCTCAGTGCTGTGAAGGGGTCGAAATCCGGATTGGAAGGTGTCATAGCAACCAGTTGATGCCAGGAAGTCACTAAGTTGCTGGAGGACAATTTTCTCAATGATTTTACTTATGAAGGGTAGATTTGATATTGGTCTGTAGTTGTTAATAACAGAGGCATCTAGGCTCCGCTTTTTTAAAAGGGGTTTGATAACTGCAGTTTTTAAGCCTTTTGGGAAAGTGCCTGATTGGAGAGAGTTGTTAACTATTTGCAATATGTCTATTGCTAGGCAGTCAAAAACATTCTTAAAGTGGTTGGTAGGTAAAGTATCAAGGCAACAGGTGGATGGCTTCAGTTGTGTCACAGTTTCCACAAGAGTTTTAGAGTCTGTGACATTAAAGCATGTCATTGCCACGTTACTTTTGCCTGAATATGGTGGTAGTCCAGCATTTTTGTTTAAAGTGGAGACATTGATGGCGCGTCTGATGCCTTCAATTTTATCAGTATAAAATGCTGCAAACTCATTGCATTTCTGAGTGGAATGAAGGTCAGGTGGAATTTGTGTTGGGGGCTTGGTCAGTCTGTCAACAGTTGCAAATAGGGTTTTGGCATTATTAGTATTGGTTTTAATGATATTGGAGAAAAATGTTTCTCTAGCACTTTTTAAGTCTAAATTGTAAGCACGGAGGCTCTCTTTATAGATGTCATGGTGTATATGAAGTTTTGTTTTACGCCATATGCGTTCAGCCTTCCTGCATTCTTTTTTCTGGGCTGTTACAAAAGCAGCTTTTCTCCAAGGTGCCTTTTGCTTTCCAGAAATCGTTTTAACCTTATAAGGTGCAATGACATCTATGACTTTCAAAATTTTCAAATTAAAGTTTTCTAAAAGATCATCAGCAGAACATGGGTTGAGAGGTGGAAGCAAGGAGATGGCCTTTTTAAAAAGTACATTAGAATGTTCATTGATATACCGTTTTTTGACAGTATTTGATTTTGTCTGTATGTCAGGAATAAAAGATATATTAAAGAAAACACAGAAATGATCAGACAGTGAAGGATCAGTCACAGAGAGATCTGAAACATTTAGACCCTTTGTGATAACCAGGTCTAGAGTGTGCCCCTTACAATGAGTAGCCTCTTTCACATGTTGAGACATTTCAAATGTGTCCAAAATGGTAAAAAGTTTTTTTGCACACTTATCATTAAAATCATCAGTATGAAAATTGAAGTCACCAGTTATAACTAGACAGTCAAAGTCTGTGGAGATGCTAGACAATAATTCTGTAAAGTCATCGAAGAAATTTGCAGCGTATGTGGGTGGCCTGTAAATAATTAATAGGAGAACTCTGGGGGAACATTTCAATACAGCACAAAGGTATTCGAATGATGGAAAATCACCAAATAGCATCTGTTTCCCCTGAAATACATTTTTAAATATAGCAGCAACCCCTCCACCTCTTTTTCCAGATCTACATACATCAAAAAAGTTATAGTTGGGAGGAGCTGTCTCTATCAGAACGGTTGCACTGTTATTTTGTTCTAGCCATGTTTCAGTTAAAAACATAAAATCCAGTTGAGCAGTGGTAATAAAATCATTAACTAAAAAAGATTTGTTATTAAGAGACCTAACATTAAGTAGACCCATCCTGATGGTGTTATTGATAGGCTTTAAGGTTGATTTTGGTTTGGAGGGAATAGGTATGAGATTTGAGAGGTTAGCAGTGCATCTAAGTTTCCCTTTGTTTACTCTCTTAGTGATTACAGCAGGAATGCAAAAGTTGCCATGTTTTGATGTAGGCAACCTTGGGTTCAACAGATTATGCAAAACTTCCTTTGTGCTGTGTCTACGGCTGAACCCTTTTTTGTCTCAGTAATAATCAGGACTACTATCAGTACAGGGAGGGGGGGGCTGGGGCGCCCTCCGCTTGGCTGTTATCAGACTGTGGTCATGACATGGGGATGGTATCATTGACGCAGATGCAAGTTTGATGCCAACATTTCTCAGTTTCTTAAATTCATCTGGAAAATCATAAAGGGAGGAGACAGTGGAACTGGAGTTGTCGTTGTGGCTATGGGAGAGATGAGGCTGGTGGTCATCATCAATGGGGGACAGCTGGAGGTCATCATCGATGGGTGAGTGCTGGAGGTCATCGTCGCTGGGGGAGTGCAGAGGAGGGGGGTGGCCGTTCCTCGCCAAGCCAGCATCAGCAAAGGGGGGAGGCATGGTGTCGATGGTGTCGGGCAGGCTGTTGTCTCTCTTCAAGGTCTGTGGTCTGTCTGCTATCTGTGTGTCAGATAGTGGGACAGTAGATGTGTGGGGGAGGCTGTAGTCTCGCTTCTTCTCATGGTGGGAGAGTGAGAAGAGAAGATTGTCCCTTAACAGTTTTGAGCCTAACCTGTTTGGGTGTAGGCCATCTGCTCTGAAAAGATATTTGCGCCCCCAGAACAAGTTGAAATTGTCAATAAAGCCCCTTCCTCTTTCATTGCAGACTCTTGAAAGCCATGTATTCAGTGCAAGTAGACGACTGAATCTGTTTATTCCCCTGTCAACGGCTGGTATGGGTCCACTGATGAATGACCTAACGTGTAATTTGTCCAGTGTGTCCAATAGTTCAGTGAAATCCCTCTTCAGAAGTTCTGACTGTTCTTTTCGAATATCATTAAGTCCCGCATGCACAATAATCTGTGAGATTTTGGGGTTTTCCAGTATAATTGTGGCTAGTTTCTGGTTGACATCACTAACCATCACATCTGGGAAGTAGCATGCTTTGATCTTCTTACCGGTTATATCCTTTATGGTTGAGTCTCCTACAATCAGAGTGTCTGGTTCATCTGCTTTCTGTGAGATGGGCCCTTGTTGGCTTGAAGTGGCGGTCGCAGACGCATGCACAGCTCGACTCCGTGGTGACTGGTTCTTGTTCCGTCTCTGTCCCCACCGTCCGTCCGGACGCATCCTGGGGCTCAGGGGTGCACGGGTGGCAGATGCATGCGCAGCTGGCCTCTCTGGCGACAGGGTCATGGTCGGTCTTTGTCCACACCATCCGTTTGGACGCATCTTGGGGCTTAGGGGTGCATGGGTGGCAGGCGCGTTCGTGGACTCCTGGAGTGGCAGGAAGCGGTTCTTCATCGGCATGGTAAACTTCAGCGATTGGCTAATCCGGCTGATTTTAGCTTTGGGAAGCTTAGCATTTGGCGTTGAGTGAACTTGTTGATTCACTTTGGAATGTTGTTTGGGCTTAGCGCCGACTCTGTGCCAATGAGAGGCAGTTGGAATTGTCTCTCTCTTGTCCAGCTTCGGGAAGGATACAGTATAGCTTTGATCATCCTGTTGTGGATTTGTCTGAGCTAGCTCAGCAAACTCACCCATCGGCACTGTATCCTGGAGAAGTCCTTTGCATTTTTCTAATGCTGCTAGCCTCGTTTCAAATAAAGCCACTGTCTGTTGCAGTTTGGTGCAGTCTGTGCATTTCCCAGTCTCTGTGCCTGAGACATCCGAGTACAGAGGCATGTTGGCGATAGGAAAGTCCAAGGCTTTTGCTGCGGTCTGATCCGGTAGTCAAAGTGCCAAAAAGTATTGTTGAATCGAGCAATTGAGGTTGACGGAAACAAACTATATATTCTTAAGTATTATGATCATGAAATAAAGTAAAATAAAGTAGACCTGAACGATGAATTAAGTACTTTTTGCCACTGTCTAGCGGAGCTTCGGGAAACACGACCTCTCTCTCTGCTGTCTCTAACCAGGCCCGACCGTGCTTAGCTTCCGAGATCAGACGAGATCGGGCGTGTTCGCAGTGGTGTGGCCTTAAGCAATTCCTCCTGGCACCAGACAGGACTTTAAACAGGAGAAAGGATCATTTTTTTTACCCTAACTGAAAATAGATTACAGCACCTGGTATTCCCAGGCGGTCTCCCATCCAAGTACTAACCAGGCCCGACCGTGCTTAGCTTCCGAGATCAGATGTGTTCACGGTGGTGTGGCCGTAAGCAATTGCTCCTGGCACCACACAGGACTTTAAACAGGAGAAAGGATGATTTTTTTTACCCCAAATGGAAATAGCTTACAGCACCTGGTATTCCCAGGCGGTCTCCCATCCAAGTACTAACCAGGCCCGACCGTGCTTAGCTTCCGAGATCAGACGAGATCGGGCGTGTTCACGGTGGTGTGGCCGTAAGCAATTGCTCCTGGCACCAGACAGGACTTTAAACAGGAGAAAGGATGGTTTTTTTTACCCCAAATGAAAATAGCTTACAGCACCTGGTATTCCCAGGCGGTCTCCCATGCAGGTACTAACCAGGCCCGACCGTGCTTAGCTTCCGAGATCAGACGAGATCGGGCTTGTTCGCAGTGGTGTGGCCGTAAGCTATTGCTCCTGGCACCAGACAGGACTTTAAATAGGAGAAAATATCATTTTTTTTACCCCAGATGAAAGTAGATTACAGCACCTGGTATTCCCAGGCGGTCTCCCATCCAAGTACTGACCAGGCCCGACCGTGCTTAGCTTCCGAGATCAGACGAGATCGGGCGTGTTCACGGTGGTGTGGCCGTAAGCAATTTCTCCTGGCACCAGACAGGACTTTAAACAGGAGAAAGGATGATTTTTTTTACCCCAAATGAAAATAGCTTACAGCACCTGGTATTCCCAGGCGGTCTCCCATCCAGGTACTAACCAGGCCCGACCGTGCTTAGCTTCCGAGATCAGACGAGATCGGGCGTGTTCACGGTGGTGTGGCCGTAAGCAATTGCTCCTGGCACCAGACAGGACTTTAAACAGGAGAAAGGATGATTTTTTTTACTCCAAATGAAAATAGCTTACAGCACCTGGTATTCCCAGGCGGTCTCCCATCCAAGTACTAACCAGTCCCGACCGTGCTTAGCTTCCGAGATCAGACGAGATCGGGCGTGTTCACGGTGGTGTGGCCGTAAGCAATTGCTCCTAGCACCAGGCAGGACTTTAAACAGGAGAAAGGATGATTTTTTTTACCCCAAATGAAAATAGCTTACAGCACCTGGTATTCCCAGGCGTTCTCCCATCCAGGTACTAACCAGGCCCGACCGTGCTTAGCTTCCGAGATCAGGCGTGTTCGCAGTGGTGTGGCCGTAAGCTATTGCTCCTGGCACCAGACAGGACTTTAAACAGGAGAAAAGATCATTTTTTTTACCCCAAATGAAAATAGATTACAGCACCTGGTATTCCCAGGCGGTCTCCCATACAAGTACTAACCAGGCCCGACCGTGCTTAGCTTCCGAGATCAGACGAGATCGGGCGTGTTCACGATGGTGTGGCCGTAAGCAATTGCTCCTGGCACCAGACAGGACTTTAAACAGGAGAAAGGATGATTTTTTTTTACCCCAAATGAAAATAGCTTACAGCACCTGGTATTCCCAGGCGGTCTCCCATCCAGGTACTAACCATGCCCGACCGTGCTTGGCTTCCGAGATCAGACGAGATCGGGCGTGTTCGCAGTGGTGTGGCCGTAAGCAATTGCTCCTGGCACCAGACAGGACTTTAAACAGGAGAAAGGATCATTTTTTTTACCCCAAATGAAAACACAATTACAGCACCTGTTATTCCCAGCCGGTCTCCCATCCAAGTAGTAACCAGGCCCGACCTTGCTTAGCTTCCGAGATCAGACGAGATTGGGCGTGTTCACGGTGGTGTAGCCGTAAGCAGTTGATCCTGGCACCAGACAGGACTTTAAACAGGAGAAAGGATCATTTCTTTTTTCCCCAAATGAAAATAGATTACAGCACCTGGTATTCCCAGGCGGTCTCCCATCCAAGTACTAACCAGGCCAGACCGTGCTTAGCTTCCGAGATCAGACGAGATCGGGCGTGTTCACGGTGGTGTGGCCGTAAGCAATTGCTCCTGGCACCAGACAGGACTTTAAACAGGAGAAAGGATGATTTTTTTTTACCCCAAATGAAAATAGCTTACAGCACCTTGTATTCCCAGGCGGCCTCCCATCTTGGTACTAACCTGGCCCGACCGTGCTTAGCTTCCGAGATCAGACGAGATCGGGCGTGTTCGCAGTGGTGTGGCCGTAAGCAATTGCTCCTGGCACCAGACAGGACTTTAAACAGGAGAAAGGATGATTTTTTTTACCCCAAATGAAAATAGATTACAGCACCTGGTATTCCCAGGTGGTCTCCCATCCAGGTACTAACCAGGCCCGACCGTGCATAGCTCCCGAGATCATACGAGATCGGGCGTGTTCGCAGTGGTGTGGCCGTAAGCAATTGCTCCTGGCACCAGACAGGACTTTAAAAAGGAGAAAGGATCATTTTTTTTACCCCAAATGAAAATAGATTACAGCACCTGGTATTCCCAGGCGGTCTCCCATCCAAGTACTAACCAAGCCCCACCGTGCTTAGCTTCCGAGATCAGACGAGATCGGGCGTGTTCACGGTGGTGTGGCCGTAAGCAATTGCTCCTGGCACCAGACAGGACTTTAAACAGGAGAAAGGATGATTTTTTTTACCCCAAATGAAAATAGCTTACAGCACCTGGTATTCCCAGGCGGTCTCCCATCCAGGTACTAACCAGGCCCGACCGTGCTTAGCTTCCGAGATCAGACGAGATCGGGCGTGTTCGCAGTGGTGTGGCCGTAAGCAATTGCTCCTGGCACCAGACAGGACTTTAAAAAGGAGAAAGGATCATTTTTTTCACCCCAAATGAAAATAGATTACAGCACCTGGTATTCCCAGGCGGTCTCCCATCCAAGTACTAACCAGGCCCCACCGTGCTTAGCTTCCGAGATCAGACGAGATCGGGCGTGTTCACGGTGGTGTGGCCGTAAGCAATTGCTCCTGGCACCAGACAGGACTTTAAACAGGAGAAAGGATGATTTTTTTTACCCCAAATGAAAATAGCTTACAGCACCTGGTATTCCCAGGCGGTCTCCCATCCAGGTACTAACCAGGCCCGAACATGCTTAGCTACCGAGATCAGACGAGATCGGGCGTGTTCACGGTGGTGTGGCCGTAAGCAATTACTCCTGGCACCAGACAGGACTTTAAACAGGAGAAAGGATCATTTTTTTTACCCCAAAAGAAAATAGCTTACAGCACCTGGTATTCCCATGCGGTCTCCCATCCAAGTACTAACCAGGACCGACCGTGCTTAGCTTCCGAGATCAGACGAGATCGGACGTGTTCACGGTGCTGTGGCCGTAAGCAATTGCTCCTGGCACCAGACAGGACTTTAAACATGAGAAAGGATGATTTTTTTTACCCCAAATGAAAACAGCTTACAGCACCTGGTATTCCCAGGCGGTCTCCCATCCAGGTACTAACCAGGCCCGACTGTGCTTAGCTTCCGAGAACAGACGAGATCGGGCGTGTTCGCAGTGGTGTGGCCTTAAGCAATTGCTCCTGGCACCAGACAGGACTTTCAACAGGAGAAAGGATCATTTTTTTTACCCCAAATGAAAATAGATTACAGCACCTGGTATTCCCAGGTGGTCAAGTACTAACCAGGCCCGACCGTACTTAGCTTCCGAGATCAGACGAGATCGGGCGTGTTCACGGTGGTGTGGCCGTAAGCAATTGCTCCTGGCACCAGACAGGACTTTAAACAGGAGAAAGGATGATTTTTTTTACCCCAAATGAAAATAGCTTACAGCACCTGGTATTCCCAGGCGGTCTCCCATCCAAGTACTAACCAGGCCCGACCGTGCTTAGCTTCCGAGATCAGACGAGATCGGACGTGTTCACGGTGCTGTGGCCGTAAGCAATTGCTCCTGGCACCAGACAGGACTTTAAACAGGAGAAAGGATGATTTTTTTTACCCCAAATGAAAATAGCTTACAGCACCTGGTATTCCCAGGCGGTCTCCCATCCAGGTACTAACCAGGCCCGACCGTGCTTAGCTTCCGAGATCAGACGAGATCGGGCGTGTTCGCGGTGGTGTGGCCGTATGCAATTGCTCCTGGCACCAGACAGGACTTTAAACAGGAGAAAGGATGATTTTTTTTTCCCCAAATGAAAATTGCTTACAGCACCTGGTATTCCCAGGCGGTCTCCGATCCAGGTACTCACCAGGCCCGACCGTGCTTAGCTTCCGAGATCAGACGAGATCGGGCGTGTTCGCAGTGGTGTGGCCGTAAGCAATTGCTCCTGGCACCAGTCAGGACTTTAAACAGGAGAAAGGATCATTTTTTTTTACCCCAAATGAAAATAGATTACAGCACCTGGTATTCCCAGGCGGTCTCCCATCCAAGTACTAACCAGGCCCGACCGTGCTTAGCTTCCGAGATCAGACGAGATCGGGCGTGTTCACGGTGGTGTGGCCGTAAGCAATTGCTCCTGGCACCAGACAGGACTTTAAACAGGAGAAAGGATGATTTTTTTTACCACAAATGAAAATAGCTTACAGCACCTGGTATTCCCAGGCGGTCTCCCATCCAGGTACTAACCAGGCCCGACCGTGCTTAGCTTCCGAGATCAGACGAGATCGGGCGTGTTCGCAGTGGTGTGGCCGTAAGCAATTGCTCCTGGCACCAGACAGGACTTTAAACAGGAGAAAGGATCATTTTTTTTACCCCAAATGAAAATAGATTACAGCACCTGGTATTCCCAGGCGGTCTCCCATCCAAGTACTAACCAGGCCCGACCGTGCTTAGCTTCCGAGATCTGACGAGATCGGACGTGTTCCCGGTGGTGTGGCCGTAAGCAATTACTCCTGGCACCAGACAGGCCTTTAAACAGGAGAAAGGATGATTTTTTTTTCCCCAAATGAAAATAGCGCACAGCACCTGGTATTCCCAGGCGGTCTCCCATCCAGGTACTAACCAGGCCCGACCGTGCTTAGCTTCCGAGATCAGACGAGATCGGGCGTGTTCGCAGTGGTGTGGCCGTAAGCAATTTCTTCTGGCACCAGATAGGACTTTAAACAGGAGAAAGGATCATTTTTTTTACCCCAAATGAAAATAGCTTACAGCACCTGGTATTCCCAGGCGGTCTCCCATGCAGGTACTAACCAGGCCCGACCGTGCTTAGCTTCCGAGATCAGACGAGATCGGGCGTGTTCGCAGTGGTGTGGCCGTAAGCTATTGCTCCTGGCACCAGACAGGGCTTTAAATAGGAGAAAATATCATTTTTTTTACCCCAAATGAAAATAGATTACAGCACCTGGTATTCCCAGGCGGTCTCCCATCGAAGTACTAACCAGGCCCGACCGTGCTTAGCTTCCGAGATCAGACGAGATCGGGCGTGTTCACGGTGGTGTTGCCGTAAGCAATTGCTCCTGGCACCAGACAGGACTTTAAACAGGAGAAAGGATGATTTTTTTTACCCCAAATGAAAATAGCTCACAGCACTTGGTATTCCCAGGCGGTCTCCCATCCAGGTACTAACCAGGCCCGACCGTGCTTAGCTTCCGAGATCAGACGAGATCGGGCGTGTTCACAGTGGTGTGGCCTTTAGCAATTGCTCCTGGCACCAGACAGGACTTTAAACAGGAGAAAGGATCATATTTTTTACCCCAAATGAAAATAGATTACAGCACCTGGTATTCCCAGGCGGTCTCCCATCTTGGTACTAACCTGGCCCGACCATGCTTAGCTTCCGAGATCAGACGAGATCGGGCGTGTTCGCAGTGGTGTGGCCGTAAGCAATTGCTCCTGGCACCAGACAGGACTTTAAACACGAGAAAGGATGATTTTTTTTACCCCAAATGAAAATAGATTACAGCACCTGGTATTCCCAGGCGGTCTCCCATCCAGGTACTAACCAGGCCCGACCGTGCATAGATTCGAAGATCAGACGAGATCGGGCGTGTTCGCAGTTGTGTGGCCGTAAGCAATTGCTCCTGGCACCAGACAGGACTTTAAAAAGGAGAAAGGATCATTTTTTTTACCCCAAAAGAAAATAGCTTACAGCACCTGGTATTCCCATGCGGTCTCCCATCCAAGTACTAACCAGGACCGACCGTGCTTAGCTTCCGAGATCAGACGAGATCGGACGTGTTCACGGTGCTGTGGCCGTAAGCAATTGCTCCTGGCACCAGACAGGACTTTAAACATGAGAAAGGATGATTTTTTTTACCCCAAATGAAAACAGCTTACAGCACCTGGTATTCCCAGGCGGTCTCCCATCCAGGTACTAACCAGGCCCGACTGTGCTTAGCTTCCGAGAACAGACGAGATCGGGCGTGTTCGCAGTGGTGTGGCCTTAAGCAATTGCTCCTGGCACCAGACAGGACTTTCAACAGGAGAAAGGATCATTTTTTTTACCCCAAATGAAAATAGATTACAGCACCTGGTATTCCCAGGTGGTCAAGTACTATCCAGGCCCGACCGTGCTTAGCTTCCGAGATCAGACGAGATCGGGCTTGTTCACGGTGGTGTGGCCGTAAGCGATTACTCTTGGCACCAGACAGGACTTTAAACAGGAGAAAGAATGATTTTTTTTACCCCAAATGAAAATAGCTTACAGCACCTGGTATTCCCAGGCGGTCTCCCATCCAAGTACTAACCAGGCCCGACCGTGCTTAGCTTCCGAGATCAGACGAGATCGGGCGTGTTCGCGGTGGTGTGGCCGTATGCAATTGCTCCTGGCACCAGACAGGACTTTAAACAGGAGAAAGGATGATTTTTTTTACCCCAAATGAAAATAGCTTACAGCACCTGGTATTCCCAGGCGGTCTCCCATCCAGGTACTAACCAGGCCCGACCGTGCTTAGCTTCCGAGATCAGACGAGATCGGGCGTGTTCGCAGTGGTGTGGCCGTAAGCAATTGCTCCTGGCACCAGACAGGACTTTAAACAGGAGAAAGGATCATTTTTTTTACCCCAAATGAAAATAGCTTACAGCACCTGGTATTCCCAGGCGGTCTCCCATCCAAGAACTAACCAGGCCCGACCGTGCTTTGCTTCCGAGATCAGACGAGATCGGGCGTGTTCACAGTGGTGTGGCCGTAAGTAATTGCTCCTGGCACCAGACAGGACTTTAAACAGGAGAAAGGATGATTTTTTTTACCCCAAATGAAAATAGCTTACAGCACCTGGTATTCCCAGACGGACTCCCATCCGGGTACTAACCAAGCCTGACCGTGCTTAGCTTCCGAGATCAGACGAGATCGGGCGTGTTCACGGTGGTGTTGCCGTAAGCAATTGCTCCTGGCACCAGACAGGACTTTAAACAGGAGAAAGGATGATTTTTTTTTCCCCAAATGAAAATTGCTTACAGCACCTGGTATTCCCAGGCGGTCTCCGATCCAGGTACTCACCAGGCCCGACCGTGCTTAGCTTCCGAGATCAGACGAGATCGGGCGTGTTCGCAGTGGTGTGGCCGTAAGCAATTGCTCCTGGCACCAGTCAGGACTTTAAACAGGAGAAAGGATCATTTTTTTTTACCCCAAATGAAAATAGATTACAGCACCTGGTATTCCCAGGCGGTCTCCCATCCAAGTACTAACCAGGCCCGACCGTGCTTAGCTTCCGAGATCAGACGAGATCGGGCGTGTTCACGGTGGTGTGGCCGTAAGCAATTGCTCCTGGCACCAGACAGGACTTTAAACAGGAGAAAGGATGATTTTTTTTACCACAAATGAAAATAGCTTACAGCACCTGGTATTCCCATGCGGTCTCCCATCCAGGTACTAACCAGGCCCGACCGTGCTTAGCTTCCGAGATCAGACGAGATCGGGCGTGTTCGCAGTGGTGTGGCCGTAAGCAATTGCTCCTGGCACCAGACAGGACTTTAAACAGGAGAAAGGATCATTTTTTTTACCCCAAATGAAAATAGATTACAGCACCTGGTATTCCCAGGCGGTCTCCCATCCAAGTACTAACCAGGCCCGACCGTGCTTAGCTTCCGAGATCTGACGAGATCGGACGTGTTCCCGGTGGTGTGGCCGTAAGCAATTACTCCTGGCACCAGACAGGCCTTTAAACAGGAGAAAGGATGATTTTTTTTTCCCCAAATGAAAATAGCGCACAGCACCTGGTATTCCCAGGCGGTCTCCCATCCAGGTACTAACCAGGCCCGACCGTGCTTAGCTTCCGAGATCAGACGAGATCGGGCGTGTTCGCAGTGGTGTGGCCGTAAGCAATTTCTTCTGGCACCAGACAGGACTTTAAACAGGAGAAAGGATCATTTTTTTTTACCCCAAATGAAAATAGGTTACAGCACCTGGTATTCCCAGGCGGTCTCCCATCCAAGTACTAACCAGGCCCGACCGTGCTTAGCTTCCGAGATCAGACGAGATCGGGCGTGTTCACGGTGGTGTGGCCGTAAGCAATTGCTCCTGGCACCAGACAGGACTTTAAACAGGAGAAAGGATGATTTTTTTTACCCCAAATGAAAATAGCTTACAGCACCTGGTATTCCCAGGCGGTCTCCCATCCAAGTACTAACCAGGCCCGACCGTGCTTAGCTTCCGAGATCAGACGAGATCGGACGTGTTCACGGTGCTGTGGCCGTAAGCTATTGCTCCTGGCACCAGACAGGACTTTAAACAGGAGAAAGGATGATTTTTTTTACCCCAAATGAAAATAGCTTACAGCACCTGGTATTCCCAGGCGGTCTCCCATCCAGGTACTAACCAGGCCCGACCGTGCTTAGCTTCCGAGATCAGACGAGATCGGGCGTGTTCGCAGTTGTGTGGCCGTAAGCAATTGCTCCTGGCACCAGACAGGACTTTAAACAGGAGAAAGGATCATTTTTTTACCCCAAATGAAAACAGCTTACAGCACCTGGTATTCCCAGGCGGTCTCCCATCCAAGTACTATCCAGGCCCGACCGTGCTTAGCTTCCGAGATCAGACGAGATCGGGCTTGTTCACGGTGGTGTGGCCGTAAGCGATTACTCTTGGCACCAGACAGGACTTTAAACAGGAGAAAGAATGATTTTTTTTACCCCAAATGGAAATAGCTTACAGCACCTGGTATTCCCAGGCTGTCTCCCATCCAAGTACTAACCAGGCCCGACCGTGCTTAGCTTCCGAGATCAGACGAGATCGGGCGTGTTCGCGGTGGTGTGGCCGTATGCAATTGCTCCTGGCACCAGACAGGACTTTAAACAGGAGAAAGGATGATTTTTTTTACCCCAAATGAAAATAGCTTACAGCACCTGGTATTCCCAGGCGGTCTCCCATCCAGGTACTAACCAGGCCCGACCGTGCTTAGCTTCCGAGATCAGACGAGATCGGGCGTGTTCGCAGTGGTGTGGCCGTAAGCAATTGCTCCTGGCACCAGACAGGACTTTAAACAGGAGAAAGGATCATTTTTTTTACCCCAAATGAAAATAGCTTACAGCACCTGGTATTCCCAGGCGGTCTCCCATCCAAGAACTAACCAGGCCCGACCGTGCTTTGCTTCCGAGATCAGACGAGATCGGGCGTGTTCGCAGTGGTGTGGCCGTAAGTAATTGCTCCTGGCACCAGACAGGACTTTAAACAGGAGAAAGGATGATTTTTTTTACCCCAAATGAAAATAGCTTACAGCACCTGGTATTCCCAGACGGACTCCCATCCGGGTACTAACCAAGCCCGACCGTGCTTAGCTTCCGAGATCAGACGAGATCGGGCGTGTTCACGGTGGTGTTGCCGTAAGCAATTGCTCCTGGCACCAGACAGGACTTTAAACAGGAGAAAGGATGATTTTTTTTTCCCCAAATGAAAATTGCTTACAGCACCTGGTATTCCCAGGCGGTCTCCGATCCAGGTACTCACCAGGCCCGACCGTGCTTAGCTTCCGAGATCAGACGAGATCGGGCGTGTTCGCAGTGGTGTGGCCGTAAGCAATTGCTCCTGGCACCAGTCAGGACTTTAAACAGGAGAAAGGATCATTTTTTTTTACCCCAAATGAAAATAGATTACAGCACCTGGTATTCCCAGGCGGTCTCCCATCCAAGTACTAACCAGGCCCGACCGTGCTTAGCTTCCGAGATCAGACGAGATCGGGCGTGTTCACGGTGGTGTGGCCGTAAGCAATTGCTCCTGGCACCAGACAGGACTTTAAACAGGAGAAAGGATGATTTTTTTTACCACAAATGAAAATAGCTTACAGCACCTGGTATTCCCAGGCGGTCTCCCATCCAGGTACTAACCAGGCCCGACCGTGCTTAGCTTCCGAGATCAGACGAGATCGGGCGTGTTCGCAGTGGTGTGGCCGTAAGCAATTGCTCCTGGCACCAGACAGGACTTTAAACAGGAGAAAGGATCATTTTTTTTACCCCAAATGAAAATAGATTACAGCACCTGGTATTCCCAGGCGGTCTCCCATCCAAGTACTAACCAGGCCCGACCGTGCTTAGCTTCCGAGATCTGACGAGATCGGACGTGTTCCCGGTGGTGTGGCCGTAAGCAATTACTCCTGGCACCAGACAGGCCTTTAAACAGGAGAAAGGATGATTTTTTTTTCCCCAAATGAAAATAGCGCACAGCACCTGGTATTCCCAGGCGGTCTCCCATCCAGGTACTAACCAGGCCCGACCGTGCTT
Source organism: Micromesistius poutassou (assembly GCF_964030765.1). Lineage (NCBI taxonomy): Eukaryota > Metazoa > Chordata > Actinopteri > Gadiformes > Gadidae > Micromesistius > Micromesistius poutassou. The sequence goes on along the minus strand of NC_140271.1, from coordinate 19,423,117 downwards.
AGCTTCCGAGATCAGACGAGATCGGGCGTGTTCGCAGTGGTGTGGCCGTAAGCAATTTCTTCTGGCACCAGACAGGACTTTAAACAGGAGAAAGGATCATTTTTTTTACCCCAAATGAAAATAGGTTACAGCACCTGGTATTCCCAGGCGGTCTCCCATCCAAGTACTAACCAGGCCCGACCGTGCTTAGCTTCCGAGATCAGACGAGATCGGGCGTGTTCACGGTGGTGTGGCCGTAAGCAATTGCTCCTGGCACCAGACAGGACTTTAAACAGGAGAAAGGATGATTTTTTTTACCCCAAATGAAAATAGCTTACAGCACCTGGTATTCCCAGGCGGTCTCCCATGCAGGTACTAACCAGGCCCGACCGTGCTTAGCTTCCGAGATCAGACGAGATCGGGCGTGTTCGCAGTGGTGTGGCCGTAAGCTATTGCTCCTGGCACCAGACAGGGCTTTAAATAGGAGAAAATATCATTTTTTTTACCCCAAATGAAAATAGATTACAGCACCTGGTATTCCCAGGCGGTCTCCCATCCAAGTACTAACCAGGCCCGACCGTGCTTAGCTTCCGAGATCAGACGAGATCGGGCGTGTTCACGGTGGTGTTGCCGTAAGCAATTTCTCCTGGCACCAGACAGGACTTTAAACAGGAGAAAGGATGATTTTTTTTACCCCAAATGAAAATAGCTTACAGCACCTGGTATTCCCAGGCGGTCTCCCATCCAGGTACTAAC
>NC_140271.1:19372382-19414882 GCF_964030765.1 Micromesistius poutassou | reverse complement strand
GCCCGACCGTGCTTAGCTTCCGAGATCAGACGAGATCGGCCGTGTTCACGGTGGTGTGGCCTTAAGCAATTGCCCTGGCACCAGACAGGACTTTAAACAGGGGAAAGGATGATTTTTTTTACCCCAAATGAAAATAGATTACAGCACCTGGTATTCCCAGGCGGTCCCCCATCCAAGTACTAACCAGGCCCGACCGCGCTTAGCTTCCGAGATCAGACGAGATCGGGCGTGTTCACGGTGGTGTGGCCTTAAGCAATTACTCATGGCACCAGACAGGACTTTAAACAGGAGAAAGGATGATTTTTTTTACCCCAAATGAAAATAGATTACAGCACCTGGTATTCCCAGGCGGTCTCCCATCCAAGTACTAACCAGGCCCGACCGTGCTTAGCTTCCGAGATCAGACGAGATCGGGCGTGTTCACGGTGGTGTGGCCTTAAGCAATTGCACCTGGCACCAGACAGGACTTTAAACAGGAGAAAGGATGATTTTTTTTACCCCAAATGAAAATAGATTACAGCACCTGGTATTCCCAGGCGGTCTCCCATCCAAGTACTAACCAGGCCCGACCGTGCTTAGCTTCCGAGATCAGACGAGATCGGGCGTGTTCACAGTGGTGTGGCCTTAAGCAATTAGTCATGGCACCAGACAGGACTTTAAACAGGAGAAAGGATGATTTTTTTTACCACAAATGAAAATAGATTACAGCACCTGGTATTCCCAGGCGGTCTCCCATCCAAGTACTAACCAGGCCCGACCGTGCTTAGCTTCCGAGATCAGACGAGATCGGGCGTATTCACGGTGGTGTGGCCTTAAGCAATTGCACCTGGCACCAGACAGGACTTTAAACAGGAGAAAGGATGATTTTTTTTACCCCAAATGAAAATAGATTACAGCACCTGGTATTCCCAGGCGGTCTCCCATCCAAGTACTAAGCAGGCCCGACCGTGCTTAGCTTCCGAGATCAGACGAGATCGGGCGTGTTCACGGTGGTGTGGCCGTAAGGAAATACTCATGGCACCAGACAGGACTTTGAACAGGAGAAAGGATGATTTTTTTTTACCACAAATGAAAATAGATTACAGCACCTGGTATTCCCAGGCGGTCTCCCATCCAAGTACTAACCAGGCCCGACCGTCCTTAGCTTCCGAGATCAGAAGAGATCATGCGTGTTCACGGTGGTGTGGCCTTCAGCAATTGCACCTGGCACCAGACAGGACTTTAAACAGGAGAAAGGATGATTTTTTTTACCCCAAATGAAAATAGATTACAGCACCTGGTATTCCCAGGCGGTCTCCCATCCAAGTACTAACCAGGCCCGACCGTGCTTAGCTTCCGAGATCAGACGAGATCATGCGTGTTCACGGTGGTGTGGCCTTAAGCATTTGCACCTGGCACCAGACAGGACTTTAAACAGGAGAAAGGATGATTTTTTTTACCCCAAATGAAAAAAGATTACAGCACCTGGTAATCCCAGGCGGTCTCCCATCCAAGTACTAACCAGGCCCGACCGTGCTTAGCTTCCGAGATCAGACGAGATCGGGCGTGTTCACGGTGGTGTGGCCTTAAGCAATTACTCATGGCACCAGACAGGACTTTAAACAGGAGAAAGGATGATTTTTTTTACCCTAAATGAAAATAGATTACAGCACCTGGTATTCCCAGGCGGTCTCCCATCCAAGTACTAACTAGGCCCGACCGTGCTTAGCTTCCGAGATCAGACGAGATCGGGCGTGTTCACGGTGGTGTGGCCTTAAGCAATTGCACCTGGCACCAGACAGGACTTTAAACAGGAGAAAGGATGATTTTTTTTACCCCAAATGAAAATAGATTACAGCACCTGGTATTCCCAGGCGGTCTCCCATCCAAGTACTAACCAGGCCCGACCGTGCTTAGCTTCCGAGATCAGACGAGATCGGGCGTGTTCACGGTGGTGTGGCCTTAAGCAATTACTCATGGCACCAGACAGGACTTTAAACAGGAGAAAGGATGATTTTTTTTACCACAAATGAAAATAGATTACAGCACCTGGTATTCCCAGGCGGTCTCCCATCCAAGTACTAACCAGGCCCGACCGTGCTTAGCTTCCGAAATCAGACGAGATCAGGCGTGTTCACGGTGGTGTGGCCTTAAGCAATTGCACCTGGCACCAGACATGACTTTAAACAGGAGAAAGGATGATTTTTTTTACCACAAATGAAAATAGATTACAGCACCTGGTATACCTAGGCGGTCTCCCATCCAAGTACTAACCAGGCCCGACCGTGCTTAGCTTCCGAGATCAGACGAGATCGGGCGTGTTCACGGTGGTGTGGCCTTAAGCAATTGCACCTGGCACCAGACAGGACTTTAAACAGGAGAAAGGATGATTTTTTTTACCCCAAATGAAAATAGATTACAGCACCTGGTATTCCCAGGCGGTCTCCCATCCAAGTACTAACCAGGCCCGACCGTGCTTAGCTTCCGAGATCAGACGAGATCGGGCGCGTTCACGGTGGTGTGGCCTTTAGCAATTGCACCTAGCACCAGACAGGACTTTAAACAGGAGAAAGGATGATTTTTTTTACCACAAATGAAAATAGATTACAGCACCTGGTATTCCCAGGCGGTCTCCCATCCAAGTACTAACCAGACCCGACCGTGCTTAGCTTCCGAGATCAGACGAGATCGGGCGTGTTCACGGTGGTGTGGCCTTAAGCAATTACTCATGGCACCAGACAGGCCTTTAAACAGGAGAAAGGATGATTTTTTTTACCACAAATGAAATTAGATTACAGCACCTGGTATTCCCAGGCGGTCTCCCATCCAAGTACTAACCAGGCCCGACCGTGCTTAGCTTCCGAGATCAGACGAGATCGGGCGTGTTCACGGTGGTGTGGCCTTAAGCAATTACACCTAGCACCAGACAGGACTTTAAACAGGAGAAAGGATGATTTTTTTTACCCCAAATGAAAATAGATTACAGCACCTGGTATTCCCAGGCGGTCTCCCATCCAAGTACTAACCAGGCCCGACCGTGCTTAGCTTCCGATATCGGGCGTGTTCACGGTGGTGTGGCCTTAAGCAATTACTCATGGCACCAGACAGGACTTTAAACAGGAGAAAGGATGATTTTTTTTACCACAAATGAAAATAGATTACAGCACCTAGTATTCCCAGGCGGTCTCCCATCCAAGTACTAACCAGGCCCGACCGTGCTTAGCTTCCGAGATCAGACGAGATCGGGCGTGTTCACGGTGGTGTGGCCTTAAGCAATTACTCATGGCACCAGACAGGACTTTAAACAGGAGAAAGGATGATTTTTTTTACCACAAATGAAAATAGATTACAGCACCTGGTATTCCCAGGCGGTCTCCCATCCAAGTACTAACCAGGCCCGACCGTGCTTAGCTTCCGAAATCAGACGAGATCAGGCGTGTTCACGGTGGTGTGGCCTTAAGCAATTGCACCTGGCACCAGACATGACTTTAAACAGGAGAAAGGATGATTTTTTTTACCACAAATGAAAATAGATTACAGCACCTGGTATACCCAGGCGGTCTCCCATCCAAGTACTAACCAGGCCCGACCGTGCTTAGCTTCCGAGATCAGACGAGATCGGGCGTGTTCACGGTGGTGTGGCCTTAAGCAATTGCACCTGGCACCAGACAGGACTTTAAACAGGAGAAAGGATGATTTTTTTTACCCCAAATGAAAATAGATTACAGCACCTGGTATTCCCAGGCGGTCTCCCATCCAAGTACTAACCAGGCCCGACCGTGCTTAGCTTCCGAGATCAGACGAGATCGGGCGCGTTCACGGTGGTGTGGCCTTTAGCAATTGCACCTAGCACCAGACAGGACTTTAAACAGGAGAAAGGATGATTTTTTTTACCACAAATGAAAATAGATTACAGCACCTGGTATTCCCAGGCGGTCTCCCATCCAAGTACTAACCAGACCCGACCGTGCTTAGCTTCCGAGATCAGACGAGATCGGGCATGTTCACGGTGGTGTGGCCTTAAGCAATTACTCATGGCACCAGACAGGCCTTTAAACAGGAGAAAGGATGATTTTTTTTACCACAAATGAAATTAGATTACAGCACCTGGTATTCCCAGGCGGTCTCCCATCCAAGTACTAACCAGGCCCGACCGTGCTTAGCTTCCGAGATCAGACGAGATCGGGCGTGTTCACGGTGGTGTGGCCTTAAGCAATTACACCAAGCACCAGACAGGACTTTAAACAGGAGAAAGGATGATTTTTTTTACCCCAAATGAAAATAGATTACAGCACCTGGTATTCCCAGGCGGTCTCCCATCCAAGTACTAACCAGGCCCGACCGTGCTTAGCTTCCGATATCGGGCGTGTTCACGGTGGTGTGGCCTTAAGCAATTACTCATGGCACCAGACAGGACTTTAAACAGGAGAAAGGATGATTTTTTTTACCACAAATGAAAATAGATTACAGCACCTAGTATTCCCAGGCGGTCTCCCATCCAAGTACTAACCAGGCCCGACCGTGCTTAGCTTCCGAGATCAGACGAGATCGGGCGTGTTCACGGTGGTGTGGCCTTAAGCAATTACTCATGGCACCAGACAGGACTTTAAACAGGAGAAAGGATGATTTTTTTTACCCCAAATGAAAATAGATTACAGCACCTGGTATTCCCAGGCGGTCTCCCATCCAAGTACTAACCAGGCCCGACTGTGCTTAGCTTCCGAGATCAGACGAGATCGGGCGTGTTCACGGTGGTGTGGCCTTAAGCAATTACTCATGGCACCAGACAGGACTTTAAACAGGAGAAAGGATGATTTTTTTTACCACAAATGAAAATAGATTACAGCACCTGGTATTCCCAGGCGGTCTCCCATCCAAGTACTAACCAGACCCGACCGTGCTTAGCTTCCGAGATCAGACGAGATTGGGCGTGTTCACGGTGGTGTGGCCTTAAGCAATTGCACCTGGCACCAGACAGGACTTTAAACAGGAGAAAGGATGATTTTTTTTACCCCAAATGAAAATAGATTACAGCACCTGGTATTCCCAGGCGGTCTCCCATCCAAGTACTAACCTGGCCCGACCGTGCTTAGCTTCCGAGATCAGACGAGATTGGGCGTGTTCACGGTGGTGTGGCCTTAAGCAATTGCACCTGGCACCAGACAGGACTTTAAACAGGAGAAAGGATGATTTTTTTTACCCCAAATGAAAATAGATTACAGCACCTGGTATTCCCAGGCGGTCTCCCATCCAAGTACTAACCAGGCCCGACCGTGCTTAGCTTCCGAGATCAGACGAGATCGGGCGTGTTCACGGTGGTGTGGCCTTAAGCAATTACTCATGGCACCAGACAGGACTTTAAACAGGAGAAAGGATGATTTTTTTCACCACAAATGAAAATAGATTACAGCACCTGGTATTCCCAGGCGGTCTCCCATCCAAGTACTAACCAGGCCCGACCGTGCTTAGCTTCCGAGATCAGACGAGATCGGGCGTGTTCACGGTGGTGTGGCCTTAAGCAATTACTCATGGCACCAGACAGGACTTTAAACAGGAGAAAGGATGATTTTTTTTACCACAAATGAAAATAGATTACAGCACCTGGTATTCCCAGGCGGTCTCCCATCCAAGTACTAACCAGACCCGACCGTGCTTAGCTTCCGAGATCAGACGAGATCGGGCGTGTTCACGGTGGTGTGGCCTTAAGCAATTGCACCTGGCACCTGACAGGACTTTAAACAGGAGAAAGGATGATTTTTTTTTCCCCAAATGAAAATAGATTACAGCCCCTGGTATTCCCAGGCGGTCTATCATCCAAGTACTAACCAGCCCCGACCGTGCTTAGCTTCCGAGATCAGACGAGATCGGGCGTGTTCACGGTGGTGTGGGCTTAAGCAATTGCACCTGGCACCAGACAGGACTTTAAACAGGAGAAAGGATGATTTTTTTTACCCCAAATGAAAATAGATTACAGCACCTGGTATTCCCAGGCGGTCTCCCATCCAAGTACTATCCAGGCCCGACCGTGCTTAGCTTCCGAGATCAGACCAGATCGGTCGTGTTCACGGTGGTGTGGCCTTAATCAAGTACTCATGGCACCAGACAGGACTTTAAACAGGAGAAAGGATGATTTTTTTTACCCCAAATGAAAATAGATTACAGCACCTGGTATTCCCAGGCGGTCTCCCATCCAAGTACTAACCAGGCCCGACCGTGCTTAGGTTCCGAGATCAGACGAGATCGGGCGTGTTCACGGTGGTGTGGCCTTAAGCAATTACTCATGGCACCATACAGGACTTTAAACAGGAGAAAGGATGATTTTTTTTACCACAAATGAAAATAGATTACAGCACCTGGTATTCCCAGGCGGTCTCCCATCCAAGTACTAACCAGCCCCGACCGTGCTTAGCTTCCGAGATCAGACGAGATCGGGCGTATTCACGGTGGTGTGGCCTTAAGCAATTGCACCTGGCACCAGACAGGACTTTAAACAGGAGAAAGGATGATTTTTTTTACCCCAAATGAAAATAGATTACAGCACCTGGTATTCCCAGGCGGTCTCCCATCCAAGTACTAACCAGGCCCGACCGTGCTTAGCTTCCGAGATCAGACGAGATCGGGCGTGTTCACGGTGGTGTGGCCTTAAGCAATTACTCATGGCACCAGACAGGACTTTAAACAGGAGAAAGGATGATTTTTTTCACCACAAATGAAAATAGATTACAGCACCTGGTATTCCCAGGCGACCGTGCTTAGCTTCCGAGATCAGACGAGATCGGGCGTGTTCACGGTGGTGTGGCCTTAAGCAATTACTCATGGCACCAGACAGGACTTTAAACAGGAGAAAGGATGATTTTTTTTACCCCAAATGAAAATTGATTACAGCACCTGATATTCCCAGGTGGTCTCCCATCCAAGTACTAACCAGGCCCGACCGTGCTTAGCTTCCTAGATCAGACGAGATCGGGCGTGTTCACGGTGGTGTGGCCTTAAGCAATTGCACCTGGCACCAGACAGGACTTTAAACAGGAGAAAGGATGATTTTTTTTACCCCAAATGAAAATAGATTACAGCACCTGGTATTCCCAGGCGGTCTCCCATCCAAGTACTAACCAGGCCCGACCGTGCTTAGCTTCCGAGTTCAGACGAGATCGGGCGTGTTCACGGTGGTGTGGCCTTAAGCAATTACTCATGGCACCAGACAGGACTTTGAACAGGAGAAAGGATGATTTTTTTTACCACAAATGAAAATAGATTACAGCACCTGGTATTCCCAGGCGGTCTCCCATCCAAGTACTAACCAGGCCCGACCGTGCTTAGCTTCCGAGATCAGACGAGATCGGCCGTGTTCACGGTGGTGTGGCCTTAAGCAATTGCCCTGGCACCAGACAGGACTTTAAACAGGGGAAAGGATGATTTTTTTTACCCCAAATGAAAATAGATTACAGCACCTGGTATTCCCAGGCGGTCCCCCATCCAAGTACTAACCAGGCCCGACCGCGCTTAGCTTCCGAGATCAGACGAGATCGGGCGTGTTCACGGTGGTGTGGCCTTAAGCAATTACTCATGGCACCAGACAGGACTTTAAACAGGAGAAAGGATGATTTTTTTTACCCCAAATGAAAATAGATTACAGCACCTGGTATTCCCAGGCGGTCTCCCATCCAAGTACTAACCAGGCCCGACCGTGCTTAGCTTCCGAGATCAGACGAGATCGGGCGTGTTCACGGTGGTGTGGCCTTAAGCAATTGCACCTGGCACCAGACAGGACTTTAAACAGGAGAAAGGATGATTTTTTTTACCCCAAATGAAAATAGATTACAGCACCTGGTATTCCCAGGCGGTCTCCCATCCAAGTACTAACCAGGCCCGACCGTGCTTAGCTTCCGAGATCAGACGAGATCGGGCGTGTTCACGGTGGTGTGGCCTTAAGCAATTACTCATGGCACCAGACAGGACTTTAAACAGGAGAAAGGATGATTTTTTTTACCACAAATGAAATTAGATTACAGCACCTGGTATTCCCAGGCGGTCTCCCATCCATGTACTAACCAGGCCCGACCGTGCTTAGCTTCCGAGATCAGACGAGATCGGGCGTGTTCACGGTGTTGTGGCCTTAAGCAATTACACCTAGCACCAGACAGGACTTTAAACAGGAGAAAGGATGATTTTTTTTACCCCAAATGAAAATAGATTACAGCACCTGGTATTCCCAGGCGGTCTCCCATCCAAGTACTAACCAGGCCCGACCGTGCTTAGCTTCCGAGATCAGACGAGATCGGGCGTGTTCCAGGTGGTGTGGCCTTAATCAATTACTCATGGCACCAGACAGGACTTTAAACAGGAGAAAGGATGATTTTTTTTACCACAAATGAAAATAGATTACAGCACCTGGTATACCCAGGCGGTCTCCCATCCAAGTACTAACCAGGCCCGACCGTGCTTAGCTTCCGAGATCAGACGAGATCGGGCGTGTTCACAGTGGTGTGGCCTTAAGCAATTAGTCATGGCACCAGACAGGACTTTAAACAGGAGAAAGGATGATTTTTTTTTACCACAAATGAAAATAGATTACAGCACCTGGTATTCCCAGGCGGTCTCCCATCCAAGTACTAACCAGGCCCGACCGTGCTTAGCTTCCGAGATCAGACGAGATCGGGCGTATTCACGGTGGTGTGGCCTTAAGCAATTGCACCTGGCACCAGACAGGACTTTAAACAGGAGAAAGGATGATTTTTTTTACCCCAAATGAAAATAGATTACAGCACCTGGTATTCCCAGGCGGTCTCCCATCCAAGTACTAAGCAGGCCCGACCGTGCTTAGCTTCCGAGATCAGACGAGATCGGGCGTGTTCACGGTGGTGTGGCCGTAAGGAAATACTCATGGCACCAGACAGGACTTTGAACAGGAGAAAGGATGATTTTTTTTTACCACAAATGAAAATAGATTACAGCACCTGGTATTCCCAGGCGACCGTGCTTAGCTTCCGAGTTCAGACGAGATCGGGCGTGTTCACGGTGGTGTGGCCTTAAGCAATTACTCATGGCACCAGACAGGACTTTGAACAGGAGAAAGGATGATTTTTTTTACCACAAATGAAAATAGATTACAGCACCTGGTATTCCCAGGCGGTCTCCCATCCAAGTACTAACCAGGCCCGACCGTGCTTAGCTTCCGAGATCAGACGAGATCGGCCGTGTTCACGGTGGTGTGGCCTTAAGCAATTGCCCTGGCACCAGACAGGACTTTAAACAGGGGAAAGGATGATTTTTTTTACCCCAAATGAAAATAGATTACAGCACCTGGTATTCCCAGGCGGTCCCCCATCCAAGTACTAACCAGGCCCGACCGCGCTTAGCTTCCGAGATCAGACGAGATCGGGCGTGTTCACGGTGGTGTGGCCTTAAGCAATTACTCATGGCACCAGACAGGACTTTAAACAGGAGAAAGGATGATTTTTTTTACCCCAAATGAAAATAGATTACAGCACCTGGTATTCCCAGGCGGTCTCCCATCCAAGTACTAACCAGGCCCGACCGTGCTTAGCTTCCGAGATCAGACGAGATCGGGCGTGTTCACGGTGGTGTGGCCTTAAGCAATTGCACCTGGCACCAGACAGGACTTTAAACAGGAGAAAGGATGATTTTTTTTACCCCAAATGAAAATAGATTACAGCACCTGGTATTCCCAGGCGGTCTCCCATCCAAGTACTAACCAGGCCCGACCGTGCTTAGCTTCCGAGATCAGACGAGATCGGGCGTGTTCACGGTGGTGTGGCCTTAAGCAATTACTCATGGCACCAGACAGGACTTTAAACAGGAGAAAGGATGATTTTTTTTACCACAAATGAAATTAGATTACAGCACCTGGTATTCCCAGGCGGTCTCCCATCCAAGTACTAACCAGGCCCGACCGTGCTTAGCTTCCGAGATCAGACGAGATCGGGCGTGTTCACGGTGTTGTGGCCTTAAGCAATTACACCTAGCACCAGACAGGACTTTAAACAGGAGAAAGGATGATTTTTTTTACCCCAAATGAAAATAGATTACAGCACCTGGTATTCCCAGGCGGTCTCCCATCCAAGTACTAACCAGGCCCGACCGTGCTTAGCTTCCGAGATCAGACGAGATCGGGCGTGTTCCAGGTGGTGTGGCCTTAAGCAATTGCACCTGGCACCAGACAGGACTTTAAACAGGAGAAAGGATGATTTTTTTTACCCCAAATGAAAATAGATTACAGCACCTGGTATTCCCAGGCGGTCTCCCCTCCAAGTACTAAGCAGGCCCGACCGTGCTTAGCTTCCGAGATCAGACGAGATCGGGCGTGTTCACGGTGGTGTGGCCGTAAGGAAATACTCATGGCACCAGACAGGACTTTGAACAGGAGAAAGGATGATTTTTTTTTACCACAAATGAAAATAGATTACAGCACCTGGTATTCCCAGGCGGTCTCCCATCCAAGTACTAACCAGGCCCGACCGTCCTTAGCTTCCGAGATCAGAAGAGATCATGCGTGTTCACGGTGGTGTGGCCTTCAGCAATTGCACCTGGCACCAGACAGGACTTTAAACAGGAGAAAGGATCATTTTTTTTACCCCAAATTAAAATAGATTACAGCACCTGGTATTCCCAGGCGGTCTCCCATCCAAGTACTAACCAGGCCCGACCGTGCTTAGCTTCCGAGATCAGACGAGATCATGCGTGTTCACGGTGGTGTGGCCTTAAGCATTTGCACCTGGCACCAGACAGGACTTTAAACAGGAGAAAGGATGATTTTTTTTACCCCAAATGAAAAAAGATTACAGCACCTGGTATTCCCAGGCGGTCTCCAATCCAAGTACTAACCAGGCCCGACCGTGCTTAGCTTCCGAGATCAGACGAGATCGGGCGTGTTCACGGTGGTGTGGCCTTAAGCAATTACTCATGGCACCAGACAGGACTTTAAACAGGAGAAAGGATGATTTTTTTTACCCCAAATGAAAATAGATTACAGCACCTGGTATTCCCAGGCGGTCTCCCATCCAAGTACTAACCAGGCCCGACCGTGCTTAGCTTCCGAGATCAGACGAGATCGGGCGTGTTCACGGTGGTGTGGCCTTAAGCAATTGCACCTGGCACCAGACAGGACTTTAAACAGGAGAAAGGATGATTTTTTTTACCCCAAATGAAAATAGATTACAGCACCTGGTATTCCCAGGCGGTCTCCCATCCAAGTACTAACCAGGCCCGACCGTGCTTAGCTTCCGAGATCAGACGAGATCGGGCGTGTTCACGGTGGTGTGGCCTTAAGCAATTACTCATGGCACCAGACAGGACTTTAAACAGGAGAAAGGATGATTTTTTTTACCACAAATGAAAATAGATTACAGCACCTGGTATTCCCAGGCGGTCTCCCATCCAAGTACTAACCAGGCCCGACCGTGCTTAGCTTCCGAAATCAGACGAGATCAGGCGTGTTCACGGTGGTGTGGCCTTAAGCAATTGCACCTGGCACCAGACATGACTTTAAACAGGAGAAAGGATGATTTTTTTTACCACAAATGAAAATAGATTACAGCACCTGGTATACCCAGGCGGTCTCCCATCCAAGTACTCACCAGGCCCGACCGTCCTTAGCTTCCGAGATCAGACGAGATCGGGCGTGTTCACGGTGGTGTGGCCTTAAGCAATTGCACCTGGCACCAGACAGGACTTTAAACAGGAGAAAGGATGATTTTTTTTACCCCAAATGAAAATAGATTACAGCACCTGGTATTCCCAGGCGGTCTCCCATCCAAGTACTAACCAGGCCCGACCGTGCTTAGCTTCCGAGATCAGACGAGATCGGGCGCGTTCACGGTGGTGTGGCCTTTAGCAATTGCACCTAGCACCAGACAGGACTTTAAACAGGAGAAAGGATGATTTTTTTTACCCCAAATGAAAATAGCTTACAGCACTTGGTATTCCCAGGCGGTCTCCCATCCAAGTACTAACCAGGCCCGACCGTGCTTAGCTTCCGAGATCAGACGAGATCAGGCGTGTTCACGGTGGTGTGGCCTTAAGCAAGTACTCATGGCACCAGACAGGACTTTAAACAGGAGAAAGGATGATTTTTTTTACCACAAATGAAAATAGATTACAGCACCTGGTATTCCCAGGCGGTCTCCCATCCAAGTACTAACCAGACCCGACCGTGCTTAGCTTCCGTGATCAGACGAGATCGGGCGTGTTCACGGTGGTGTGGCCTTAAGCAATTACTCATGGCACCAGACAGGCCTTTAAACAGGAGAAAGGATGATTTTTTTTACCACAAATGAAATTAGATTACAGCACCTGGTATTCCCAGGCGGTCTCCCATCCAAGTACTAACCAGGCCCGACCGTGCTTAGCTTCCGAGATCAGACGAGATCGGGCGTGTTCACGGTGGTGTGGCCTTAAGCAATTACACCTAGCACCAGACAGGACTTTAAACAGGAGAAAGGATGATTTTTTTTACCCCAAATGAAAATAGATTACAGCACCTGGTATTCCCAGGCGGTCTCCCATCCAAGTACTAACCAGGCCCGACCGTGCTTAGCTTCCGATATCGGGCGTGTTCACGGTGGTGTGGCCTTAAGCAATTACTCATGGCACCAGACAGGACTTTAAACAGGAGAAAGGATGATTTTTTTTACCACAAATGAAAATAGATTACAGCACCTAGTATTCCCAGGCGGTCTCCCATCCATGTACTAACCAGGCCCGACCGTGCTTAGCTTCCGAGATCAGACGAGATCGGGCGTGTTCACGGTGGTGTGGCCTTAAGCAATTACTCATGGCACCAGACAGGACTTTAAACAGGAGAAAGGATGATTTTTTTTACCCCAAATGAAAATAGATTACAGCACCTGGTATTCCCAGGCGGTCTCCCATCCAAGTACTAACCAGGCCCGACTGTGCTTAGCTTCCGAGATCAGACGAGATCGGGCGTGTTCACGGTGGTGTGGCCTTAAGCAATTACTCATGGCACCAGACAGGACTTTAAACAGGAGAAAGGATGATTTTTTTTACCACAAATGAAAATAGATTACAGCACCTGGTATTCCCAGGCGGTCTCCCATCCAAGTACTAACCAGACCCGACCGTGCTTAGCTTCCGAGATCAGACGAGATTGGGCGTGTTCACGGTGGTGTGGCCTTAAGCAATTGCACCTGGCACCAGACAGGACTTTAAACAGGAGAAAGGATGATTTTTTTTACCCCAAATGAAAATAGATCACAGCACCTGGTATTCCCAGGCGGTCTCCCATCCAAGTACTAACCTGGCCCGACCGTGCTTAGCTTCCGAGATCAGACGAGATTGGGCGTGTTCACGGTGGTGTGGCCTTAAGCAATTGCACCTGGCACCAGACAGGACTTTAAACAGGAGAAAGGATGATTTTTTTTACCCCAAATGAAAATAGATTACAGCACCTGGTATTCCCAGGCGGTCTCCCATCCAAGTACTAACCAGGCCCGACCGTGCTTAGCTTCCGAGATCAGACGAGATCGGTCGTGTTCACGGTGGTGTGGCCTTAAGCAATTACTCATGGCACCAGACAGGACTTTAAACAGGAGAAAGGATGATTTTTTTCACCACAAATGAAAATAGATTACAGCACCTGGTATTCCCAGGCGGTCTCCCATCCAAGTACTAACCAGGCCCAACCGTGCTTAGCTTCCGAGATCAGACGAGATCGGGCGTGTTCACGGTGGTGTGGCCTTAAGCAATTGCACCTGGCACCAGACAGGACTTTAAACAGGAGAAAGGATGATTTTTTTTACCCCAAATGAAAATAGATTACAGCACCTGGTATTCCCAGGCGGTCTCCCATCCAAGTACTAACCAGGCCCGACCGTGCTTTGCTTCCGAGATCAGGCGTGTTCACGGTGGTGTGGCCTTAAGCAATTACTCATGACACCAGACAGGACTTTAAACAGGAGAAAGGATGATTTTTTTTACCACCAATGAAAATAGATTACAGCACCTGGTATTCCCAGGCGGTCTCCCATCCAAGTACTAACCAGGCCCGACCGTGCTTAGCTTCCGAGATCAGACGAGATCGGGCGTGTTCACGGTGGTGTGGCCTTAAGCAATTACTCATGGCACCAGACAGGACTTTAAACAGGAGAAAGGATGATTTTTTTTACCACCAATGAAAATAGATTACAGCACCTGGTATTCCCAGGCGGTCTCCCATCCAAGTACTAACCAGGCCCGACCGTGCTTAGCTTCCGAGATCCGACGAGATCGGGCGTGTTCACGGTGGTGTGGCCTTAAGCAATTACTCATGGCACCAGACAGGACTTTAAACAGGAGAAAGGATGATTTTTTTTACCCCAAATGAAAATAGATTACAGCACCTGGTATTCCCAGGCGGTCTCCCATCCAAGTACTAACCAGGCCAGACCGTGCTTAGCTTCCGAGATCAGACGAGATCGGGCGTGTTCACGGTGGTGTGGCCTTAAGCAATTGCACCTGGCACCAGACAGGACTTTAAACAGGAGAAAGGATGATTTTTTTTACCCCAAATGAAAATAGACTACAGCACCTGGTATTCCCAGGCGGTCTCCCATCCAAGTACTAACCAGGCCCGACCGTGCTTAGCTTCCGAGATCAGACGAGATCGGGCGTGTTCACGGTGGTGTGGCCTTAAGCAATTACTCATGGCACCAGACAGGACTTTAAACAGGAGAAAGGATGATTTTTTTTACCACAAATGAAAATAGATTACAGCACCTGGTATTCCCAGGCGGTCTCCCATCCAGGTACTAACCAGGCCCGACCGTGCTTAGCTTCCGAGATCAGACGAGATCGGGCGTTTTCGCAGTGGTGTGGCCGTAAGCAATTGCTCCTGGCACCAGACAGGACTTTAAACAGGAGAAAGGACGATTTTTTTTACCCCAAATGAAAATAGATTACAGCACCTGGTATACCCAGGCGGTCTCCCATCCAAGTACTAACCAGGCCCGACCGTGCTTAGCTTCCGAGATCAGACGAGATCGGGCGTGTTCACGGTGGTGTGGCCTTAAGCAATTGCACCTGGCACCAGACAGGACTTTAAACAGGAGAAAGGATGATTTTTTTTACCCCAAATGAAAATAGATTACAGCACCTGGTATTCCCAGGCGGTCTCCCATCCAAGTACTAACCAGGCCCGACCGTGCTTAGCTTCCGAGATCAGACGAGATCGGGCGTGTTCACGGTGGTGTGGCCTTAAGCAATTAGTCATGGCACCAGACAGGACTTTAAACAGGAGAAAGGATGATTTTTTTTACCACAAATGAAAATAGATTACAGCACCTGGTATTCCCAGGCGGTCTCCCATCCAAGTACTAACCAGACCCGACCGTGCTTAGCTTCCGAGATCAGACGAGATCGGGCGTGTTCACGGTGGTGTGGCCTTAAGCAATTGCACCTGGCACCAGACAGGACTTTAAACAGGAGAAAGGATGATTTTTTTTACCCCAAATGAAAATAGATTACAGCACCTGGTATTCCCAGGCGGTCTCCCATCCAAGTACTAACCAGGCCCGACCGTGCTTAGCTTCCGAGATCAGACGAGATCGGGCGTGTTCACGGTGGTGTGGCCTTAAGCAATTAGTCATGGCACCAGACAGGACTTTAAACAGGAGAAAGGATGATTTTTTTTACCACAAATGAAAATAGATTACAGCACCTGGTATTCCCAGGCGGTCTCCCATCCAAGTACTAACCAGGCCCGACCGTGCTTAGCTTCCGAGATCAGACGAGATCGGGCGTGTTCACGGTGGTGTGGCCTTAAGCAATTGCACCTGGCACCAGACAGGACTTTAAACAGGAGAAAGGATGATTTTTTTTACCCCAAATGAAAATAGATTACAGCACCTGGTATTCCCAGGCGGTCTCCCATCCAAGTACTAACCAGGCCCGACCGTGCTTAGCTTCCGAGATCAGACGAAATCGGGCGTGTTCACGGTAGTGTGGCCTTAAGCAATTACTCATGGCACCAGACAGGACTTTGAACTGGAGAAAGGATGATTTTTTTTACCACAAATGAAAATAGATTACAGCACCTGGTATTCCCAGGCGGTCTCCCATCCAAGTACTAACCAGGCCCGACCGTGCTTAGCTTCCGAGATCAGACGAGATCATGCGTGTTCACGGTGGTGTGGCCTTCAGCAATTGCACCTGGCACCAGACAGGACTTTAAACAGGAGAAAGGATGATTTTTTTTACCCCAAATGAAAATAGATTACAGCACCTGGTATTCCCAGGCGGTCTCCCATCCAAGTACTAACCAGGCCCGACCGTGCTTAGCTTCCGAGATCAGACGAGATCATGCGTGTTCACGGTGGTGTGGCCTTAAGCAATTGCACCTGGCACCAGACAGGACTTTAAACAGGAGAAAGGATGATTTTTTTTACCCCAAATGAAAAAAGATTACAGCACCTGGTATTCCCAGGCGGTCTCCCATCCAAGTACTAACCAGGCCCGACCGTGCTTAGCTTCCGAGATCAGACGAGATCGGGCATGTTCACGGTGGTGTGGCCTTAAGCAATTACTCATGGCACCAGACAGGACTTTAAACAGGAGAAAGGATGATTTTTTTTACCCCAAATGAAAATAGATTACAGCACCTGGTATTCCCAGGCGGTCTCCCATCCAAGTACTAACCAGCCCCGACCGTGCTTAGCTTCCGAGATCAGACGAGATCGGGCGTGTTCACGGTGGTGTGGCCTTAAGCAATTGCACCTGGCACCAGACAGGACTTTAAACAGGAGAAAGGATGATTTTTTTTACCCCAAATGAAAATAGATTACAGCACCTGGTATTCCCAGGCGGTCTCCCATCCAAGTACTAACCAGGCCCGACCGTGCTTAGCTTCCGAGATCAGACGAGATCGGGCGTGTTCACGGTGGTGTGGCCTTAAGCAATTACTCATGGCACCAGACAGGACTTTAAACAGGAGAAAGGATGATTTTTTTTACCACGAATGAAAATAGATTACAGCACCTGGTATTCCCAGGCGGTCTCCCATCCAAGTACTAACCAGGCCCGACCGTGCTTAGGTTCCGAGATCAGATGAGATCGGGCGTGTTCACGGTGGTGTGGCCTTAAGCAATTGCACCTGGCACCAGACAGGACTTTAAACAGGAGAAAGGATGATTTTTTTTACCCCAAATGAAAATAGATTACAGCACCTGGTATTCCCAGGCGGTCTCCCATCCAAGTACTAACCAGGCCCGACCGTCCTTAGCTTCCGAGATCAGACGAGATCGGGCGTGTTCACGGTGGTGTGGCCTTAAGCAATTACTCATGGCACCAGACAGGACTTTAAACAGGAGAAAGGATGATTTTTTTTACCACAAATGAAAATAGATTACAGCACATGGTATTCCCAGGCGGTCTCCCATCCAAGTACTAACCAGGCCCGACCGTGCTTAGCTTCCGAGATCAGACGAGATCGGGTGTGTTCACAGTGGTGTGGCCAAAAGCAATTGCAACTTGCACCAGACTGGACTTTAAACAGGAGAAAGGATGATTTTTTTTACCCCAAATGAAATTACAGCACCTGGTATTCCCAGGCGGTCTCCCATCCAAGTACTAACCAGGCCCGACCGTGCTTAGCTTCCGAGATCAGACGAGATCGGGCGTGTTCACAGTGGTGTGGCCTTAAGCAATTATTCATGGCACCAGACAGGACTTTAAACAGGAGAAAGGATGATTTTTTTTACCCCAAATGAAAATAGATTACAGCACCTGGTATTCCCAGGCGGTCTCCCATCCAAGTACTAACCAGGCCCGACCGTGCTTAGCTTCCGAGATCAGACGAGATCGGGCGTGTTCACGGTGGTGTGGCCTTAAGCAATTGCATCTTGCACCAGACAGGACTTTAAACAGGAGAAAGGATGATTTTTTTTACCCCAAATGAAAATAGATTACAGCACCTGGTATTCCCAGGCGGTCTCCCATCCAAGTACTAACCAGGCCCGACCGTGCTTAGCTTCCGATATCAGACGAGATCGGGCGTGTTCACGGTGGTGTGGCCGTAAGCAATTACTCCTGGCACCAGACAGGACTTTAAACAGGAGAAAGGATGATTTTTTTTACCCCAAATGAAAATAGCTTACAGCACCTGGTATTCCCAGGCGGTCTCCCATCCAGGTACTAACCAGGCCCGACCGTGCTTAGCTTCCGAGATCAGACGAGATCGGGCGTTTTCGCAGTGGTGTGGCCGTAAGCAATTGCTCCTGGCACCAGACAGGACTTTAAACAGGAGAAAGGACGATTTTTTTTACCCCAAATGAAAATAGATTACAGCACCTGGTATACCCAGGCGGTCTCCCATCCAAGTACTAACCAGGCCCGACCGTGCTTAGCTTCCGAGATCAGACGAGATCGGGCGTGTTCACGGTGGTGTGGCCTTAAGCAATTGCACCTGGCACCAGACAGGACTTTAAACAGGAGAAAGGATGATTTTTTTTACCCCAAATGAAAATAGATTACAGCACCTGGTATTCCCAGGCGGTCTCCCATCCAAGTACTAACCAGGCCCGACCGTGCTTAGCTTCCGAGATCAGACGAGATTGGGCGTGTTCACGGTGGTGTGGCCTTAAGCAATTAGTCATGGCACCAGACAGGACTTTAAACAGGAGAAAGGATGATTTTTTTTACCACAAATGAAAATAGATTACAGCACCTGGTATTCCCAGGCGGTCTCCCATCCAAGTACTAACCAGGCCCGACCGTGCTTAGCTTCCGAGATCAGACGAGATCGGGCGTGTTCACGGTGGTGTGGCCTTAAGCAATTGCACCTGGCACCAGACAGGACTTTAAACAGGAGAAAGGATGATTTTTTTTACCCCAAATGAAAATAGATTACAGCACCTGGTATTCCCAGGCGGTCTCCCATCCAAGTACTAACCAGGCCCGACCGTGCTTAGCTTCCGAGATCAGACGAGATCGGGCGTGTTCACGGTGGTGTGGCCTTAAGCATTTAGTCATGGCACCAGACAGGACTTTAAACAGGAGAAAGGATGATTTTTTTTACCACAAATGAAAATAGATTACAGCACCTGGTATTCCCAGGCGGTCTCCCATCCAAGTACTAACCAGGCCCGACCGTGCTTAGCTTCCGAGATCAGACGAGATCGGGCGTGTTCACGGTGGTGTGGCCTTAAGCAATTGCACCTGGCACCAGACAGGACTTTAAACAGGAGAAAGGATGATTTTTTTTACCCCAAATGAAAATAGATTACAGCACCTGGTATTCCCAGGCGGTCTCCCATCCAAGTACTAACCAGGCCCGAACGTGCTTAGCTTCCGAGATCAGACGAAATCGGGCGTGTTCACGGTGGTGTGGCCTTAAGCAATTACTCATGGCACCAGACAGGACTTTGAACTGGAGAAAGGATGATTTTTTTTACCACAAATGAAAATAGATTACAGCACCTGGTATTCCCAGGCGGTCTCCCATCCAAGTACTAACCAGGCCCGACCGTGCTTAGCTTCCGAGATCAGACGAGATCATGCGTGTTCACGGTGGTGTGGCCTTCAGCAATTGCACCTGGCACCAGACAGGACTTTAAACAGGAGAAAGGATGATTTTTTTTACCCCAAATGAAAATAGATTACAGCACCTGGTATTCCCAGGCGGTCTCCCATCCAAGTACTAACCAGGCCCGACCGTGCTTAGCTTCCGAGATCAGACGAGATCATGCGTGTTCACGGTGGTGTGGCCTTAAGCAATTGCACCTGGCACCAGACAGGACTTTAAACAGGAGAAAGGATGATTTTTTTTACCCCAAATGAAAAAAGATTACAGCACCTGGTATTCCCAGGCGGTCTCCCATCCAAGTACTAACCAGGCCCGACCGTGCTTAGCTTCCGAGATCAGACGAGATCGGGCATGTTCACGGTGGTGTGGCCTTAAGCAATTACTCATGGCACCAGACAGGACTTTAAACAGGAGAAAGGATGATTTTTTTTACCCCAAATGAAAATAGATTACAGCACCTGGTATTCCCAGGCGGTCTCCCATCCAAGTACTAACCAGGCCCGACCGTGCTTAGCTTCCGAGATCAGACGAGATCGGGCGTGTTCACGGTGGTGTGGCCTTAAGCAATTGCACCTGGCACCAGACAGGACTTTAAACAGGAGAAAGGATGATTTTTTTTACCCCAAATGAAAATAGATTACAGCACCTGGTATTCCCAGGCGGTCTCCCATCCAAGTACTAACAAGGCCCGACCGTGCTTAGCTTCCGAGATCAGACGAGATCGGGCGTGTTCACGGTGGTGTGGCCTTAAGCAATTACTCATGGCACCAGACAGGACTTTAAACAGGAGAAAGGATGATTTTTTTTACCACAAATGAAAATAGATTACAGCACCTGGTATTCCCAGGCGGTCTCCCATCCAAGTACTAACCAGGCCCGACCGTGCTTAGCTTCCGAGATCAGACGAGATCGGGCGTGTTCACGGTGGTGTGGCCTTAAGAAATTGCACCTGGCACCAGACAGGACTTTAAACAGGAGAAAGGATGATTTTTTTTACCCCAAATGAAAATAGATTACAGCACCTGGTATTCCCAGGCGGTCTCCCATCCAAGTACTAACCAGCCCCGACCGTGTTTAGCTTCCGAGATCAGACGAGATCGGGCGTGTTCACGGTGGTGTGGCCTTAAGCAATTACTCATGGCACCAGACAGGACTTTAAACAGGAGAAAGGATGATTTTTTTTTACCACAAATGAAAATAGATTACAGCACCTGGTATTCCCAGGCGGTATCCCATCCAAGTACTAACCAGGCCCGACCGTGCTTAGCTTCCGAGATCAGACGAGATCGGGCGTGTTCACGGTGGTGTGGCCTTAAGCAATTGCACCTGGCACCAGACAGGACTTTAAACAGGAGAAAGGATGATTTTTTTTACCCCAAATGAAAATAGATTACAGCACCTGGTATTCCCAGGCGGTCTCCCATCCAAGTACTAACCAGGCCCGACCGTGCTTAGCTTCCGAGATCAGACGAGATCGGGCATGTTCACGGTGGTGTGGCCTTGAGCAATTACTCATGGCACCAGACAGGACTTTAAACAGGAGAAAGGATGATTTTTTTTACCACGAATGAAAATAGATTACAGCACCTGGTATTCCCAGGCGGTCTCCCATCCAAGTACTAACCAGGCCCGACCGTGCTTAGGTTCCGAGATCAGATGAGATCGGGCGTGTTCACGGTGGTGTGGCCTTAAGCAATTGCACCTGGCACCAGACAGGACTTTAAACAGGAGAAAGGATGATTTTTTTTACCCCAAATGAAAATAGATTACAGCACCTGGTATTCCCAGGCGGTCTCCCATCCAAGTACTAACCAGGCCCGACCATCCTTAGCTTCCGAGATCAGACGAGATCGGGCGTGTTCACGGTGGTGTGGCCTTAAGCAATTACTCATGGCACCAGACAGGACTTTAAACAGGAGAAAGGATGATTTTTTTTACCACAAATGAAAATAGATTACAGCACCTGGTATTCCCAGGCGGTCTCCCATCCAAGTACTAACCAGGCCCGACCGTGCTTAGCTTCCGAGATCAGACGAGATCGGGTGTGTTCACAGTGGTGTGGCCAAAAGCAATTGCAACTTGCACCAGACTGGACTTTAAACAGGAGAAAGGATGATTTTTTTTACCCCAAATGAAATTACAGCACCTGGTATTCCCAGGCGGTCTCCCATCCAGGTACTAACCAGGCCCGACCGTGCTTAGCTTCCGAGATCAGACGAGATCGGGCGTTTTCGCAGTGGTGTGGCCGTAAGCAATTGCTCCTGGCACCAGACAGGACTTTAAACAGGAGAAAGGATGATTTTTTTTACCCCAAATGAAAATAGCTTACAGCACCTGGAATTCCCAGGCGGTCTCCCATCCAGGTACTAACCAGGCCCGACCGTGCTTAGCTTCCGAGATCAGACGAGATCGGGCGTGTTCGCAGTTGTGTGGCTGCAAGCAATTGCTCATGGCACCAGACAGGACTTTAAAAAGGAGAAAGGATCATTTTTTTTACCCCAAATGAAAATAGCTTCCAGCACCTGGTATTGCCAGGCGGTCTCCCATCCAGGTACTAACCAGGCCCGACCGTGCTTAGCTTCCGAGATCAGACGAGATCGGGCGTGTTCGCAGTGGTGTGGCCGTAAGCAATTGCTCATGGCACCAGACAGGACTTTAAACAGGAGAAAGGATCATTTTTTTTACCCCAAATGAAAATAGATTACAGCACCTGGTATTCCCAGGCGGTCTCCCATCCAAGTACTAACCAGGCCCGACCGTGCTTAGCTTCCGAGATCAGACGAGATCGGGCGTGTTCATGGTGGTGTGGCCTTAAGCAATTGCACCTGGCACCAGACAGGACTTTAAACAGGAGAAAGGATGATTTTTTTTACCCCAAATGAAAATAGCTTACAGCACCTGTTATTGCCAGGTGGTCTCCCATCCAGCTACTAACCAGGCCCGACCGTGCTTAGCTTCCGAGATCAGACGAGATCGGGCGTGTTCGCAGTGGTGTGGCCGTAAGCAATTGCTCAAGGCACCAGACAGGACTTTAAACAGGAGAAAGGATCATTTTTTTTACCCCAAATGAAAATAGATTACAGCACCTGGTATTCCCAGGCGGTCTCCCATCCAAGTACTAACCAGGCCCGACCGTGCTTAGCTTCCGATATCAGACGAGATCGGGCGTGTTCACGGTGGTGTGGCCGTAAGCAATTACTCCTGGCACCAGACAGGACTTTAAACAGGAGAAAGGATGATTTTTTTTACCCCAAATGAAAATAGCTTACAGCACCTGGTATTCCCAGGCGGTCTCCCATTTAGGTACTAACCAGGCCCGACCGTGCTTAGCTTCCGAGATCAGACGAGATCGGGTGTGTTCGCAGTGGTGTGGCCGTAAGCAATTGCTCCTGGCACCAGACAGGACTTTAAACAGGAGAAAGGATGATTTTTTTTACCCCAAATGAAAATAGCTTACAGCACCTGGTATTCCCAGGCGGTCTCCCATCCAGGTACTAACCTGGCCCGACCGTGCTTAGCTTCCGAGATCAGACGAGATCGGGCGTGTTCTCAGTGGTGTGGCCGTAAGCAATTGCTCATGGCACCAGACAGGACTTTAAACAGGAGAAAGGATCATTTTTTTTACCCCAAATGAAAATAGCTTACAGCACCTGGTATTCTCAGGCGGTCTCCCATCCAGGTACTAACTAGGCCCGACCGTGCTTAGCTTCCGAGATCAGACGAGATCGGGCGTGTTCGCAGTAATGTGGGCGTAAGCAATTGCTCCTGGCACCAGACAGGACTTTAAACAGGAGAAAGGATCGTTTTTTTTACCCCAAATGAAAATAGATTACAGCACCTGGTATTCCCAGGCGGTCTCCCATCCAAGTACTAACCAGGCCCGACCGTGCTTAGCTTCCGAGATCAGACGAGATCGGGCGTGTTCATGGTGGTGTGGCCTTAAGCAATTGCACCTGGCACCAGACAGGACTTTAAACAGGAGAAAGGATGATTTTTTTTACCCCAAATGAAAATAGCTTACAGCACCTGGTATTGCCAGGCGGTCTCCCATCCAGCTACTAACCAGGCCCGACCGTGCTTAGCTTCCGAGATCAGACGAGATCGGGCGTGTTCGCAGTGGTGTGGCCGTAAGCAATTGCTCAAGGCACCAGACAGGACTTTAAACAGGAGAAAGGATCATTTTTTTTACCCCAAATGAAAATAGATTACAGCACCTGGTATTCCCAGGCGGTCTCCCATCCAAGTACTAACCAGGCCCGACCGTGCTTAGCTTCCGATATCAGACGAGATCGGGCGTGTTCACGGTGGTGTGGCCGTAAGCAATTACTCCTGGCACCAGACAGGACTTTAAACAGGAGAAAGGATGATTTTTTTTACCCCGAATGAAAATAGCTTACAGCACCTGGTATTCCCAGGCGGTCTCCCATTTAGGTACTAACCAAGCCCGACCGTGCTTAGCTTCCGAGATCAGACGAGATCGGGTGTGTTCGCAGTGGTGTGGCCGTAAGCATTTGCTCCTGGCACCAGACAGGACTTTAAACAGGAGAAAGGATGATTTTTTTTACCCCAAATGAAAATAGCTTACAGCACCTGGTATTCCCAGGCGGTCTCCCATCCAGGTACTAACCTGGCCCGACCGTGCTTAGCTTCCGAGATCAGACGAGATCGGGCGTGTTCTCAGTGGTGTGGCCGTAAGCAATTGCTCTTGGCACCAGACAGGACTTTAAACAGGAGAAAGGATCATTTTTTTTACCCCAAATGAAAATAGCTTACAGCACCTGGTATTCTCAGGCGGTCTCCCATCCAGGTACTAACTAGGCCCGACCGTGCTTAGCTTCCGAGATCAGACGAGATCGGGCGTGTTCGCAGTGATGTGGGCGTAAGCAATTGCTCCTGGCACCAGACAGGACTTTAAACAGGAGAAAGGATCGTTTTTTTTACCCCAAATGAAAATAGATTACAGCACCTGGTATTCCCAGGCGGTCTCCCATCCAAGTACTAACCAGGCCCGACCGTGCTTAGCTTCCGAGATCAGACGAGATCGGGCGTGTTCATGGTGGTGTGGCCTTAAGCAATTGCACCTGGCACCAGACAGGACTTTAAACAGGAGAAAGGATGATTTTTTTTACCCCAAATGAAAATAGCTTACAGCACCTGGTATTGCCAGGCGGTCTCCCATCCAGCTACTAACCAGGCCCGACCGTGCTTAGCTTCCGAGATCAGACGAGATCGGGCGTGTTCGCAGTGGTGTGGCCGTAAGCAATTGCTCAAGGCACCAGACAGGACTTTAAACAGGAGAAAGGATCATTTTTTTTACCCCAAATGAAAATAGATTACAGCACCTGGTATTCCCAGGCGGTCTCCCATCCAAGTACTAACCAGGCCCGACCGTGCTTAGCTTCCGATATCAGACGAGATCGGGCGTGTTCACGGTGGTGTGGCCGTAAGCAATTACTCCTGGCACCAGACAGGACTTTAAACAGGAGAAAGGATGATTTTTTTTACCCCAAATGAAAATAGCTTACAGCACCTGGTATTCCCAGGCGGTCTCCCATTTAGGTACTAACCAGGCCCGACCGTGCTTAGCTTCCGAGATCAGACGAGATCGGGTGTGTTCGCAGTGGTGTGGCCGTAAGCAATTGCTCCTGGCACCAGACAGGACTTTAAACAGGAGAAAGGATGATTTTTTTTACCCCAAATGAAAATAGCTTACAGCACCTGGTATTCCCAGGCGGTCTCCCATCCAGGTACTAACCTGGCCCGACCGTGCTTAGCTTCCGAGATCAGACGAGATCGGGCGTGTTCTCAGTGGTGTGGCCGTAAGCAATTGCTCATGGCACCAGACAGGACTTTAAACAGGAGAAAGGATCATTTTTTTTACCCCAAATGAAAATAGCTTACAGCACCTGGTATTCTCAGGCGGTCTCCCATCCAGGTACTAACTAGGCCCGACCGTGCTTAGCTTCCGAGATCAGACGAGATCGGGCGTGTTCGCAGTGATGTGGGCGTAAGCAATTGCTCCTGGCACCAGACAGGACTTTAAACAGGAGAAAGGATCGTTTTTTTTACCCCAAATGAAAATAGATTACAGCACCTGGTATTCCCAGGCGGTCTCCCATCCAAGTACTAACCAGGCCCGACCGTGCTTAGCTTCCGTGTTCAGATGAGATCGGGCGTGTTCCCGGTGGTGTTGCCGTAAGCAATTGCTCCTGGCACCAGACAGGACTTTAAACAGGAGAAAGGATCATTTTTTTTACCCCAAATGAAAATAGATTACAGCACCTGGTATTCCCTGGCGGTCTCCCATCCAAGTACTAACCAGGCCCGACCGTGCTTAGCTACCGAGATCAGACGAGATCGGGCGTGTTCGCAGTGGTGTGGCCGTAAGCAATTGCTCATGGCACCAGACAGGACTTTAAACAGGAGAAAGGATCATTTTTTTTACCCCAAATGAAAATAGATTACAGCACCTGGAATTCCCAGGCGGTCTCCCATCCAAGTACTAACCAGGCCCGACCGTGCTTAGCTTCCGATATCAGACGAGATCGGGCGTGTTCACGGTGGTGTGGCCGTAAGCAATTGCTCCTGGCACCAGACAGGACTTTAAACAGGAGAAAGGATGATTTTTTTTACCCCAAATGAAAATAGCTTACAGCACCTGGTATTCCCAGGTGGTCTCCCATTCAAGTCCTAACCAGGCCCGACCGTGCTTAGCTTCCGAGATCAGACGAGATCGGGCGTGTTCCCGGTGGTGTGGCCGTAAGCAATTGCTCCTGGCACCAGACAGGACTTTAAACAGGAGAAAGGATGATTTTTTTTACCCCAAATGAAAATAGCTTACAGCACCTGGTATTCCCATGCGGTCTCCCATCCAAGTACTAACCAGGCCCGTCCGTGCTTAGCTTCCGAGATCAGGCGTGTTCGCAGTGGTGTGGCCGTAAGCAATTGCTCCTAGCACCAGACAGGACTTTAAACAGGAGAAAGGATGATTTTTTTTACCCCAAATGAAAATAGCTTACAGCACCTGGTATTGCCAGGCGGTCTCCCATCCAGGTACTAACCAGGCCCGACCGTGCTTAGCTTCCGAGATCAGACGAGATCGGGCGTGTTCGCAGTTGTGTGGCCGTAAGCAATTGGTCATGGCACCAGACAGGACTTTAAACAGGAGAAAGGATCATTTTTTTTAACCCCAAATGAAAATAGATTACAGCACCTGGTATTCCCAGGCGGTCTCCCATCCAAGTACTAACCAGGCCCGACCGTGCTTAGCTTCCCATATCAGACGAGATCGGGCGAGTTCACGGTGGTGTGGCCGTAAGCAATTGCTCGTGGCACCAGACAGGACTTTAAACAGGAGAAAGGATGATTTTTTTTACCCCAAATGAAAATAGCTTAAAGCACCTGGTATTCCCAGGCGGTCTCCCATCCAAGTACTAACCAGGCCCGACCGTGCTTATCTTCCGAGATCAGACGAGATCGGGCGTGTTCGCAGTGGTGTGGCCGTAAGCAATTACTCCTGGCACCAGACAGGACTTTAAACAGGAGAAAGGATCATTTTTTTTACCCCAAATGAAAATAGATTACAGCACCTGGTATTCCCAGGCGGTCTCCCATCCAAGTACTAACCAGGCCCGACCGTGCTTAGCTACCGAGATCAGACGAGATCGGGCGTGTTCGCAGTGGTGTGGCCGTAAGCAATTGCTCATAGGACCAGACAGGACTTTACACAGGAGAAAGGATGATTTTTTTTACCCCAAATGAAAATAGCTTACAGCACCTGGTATTGCCAGGCGGTCTCCCATCCAGGTACTAACCAGGCCCGACCGTGCATAGCTTCCGAGATCAGACGAGATCGGGCGTGTTCGCAGTGGTGTGGCCGTAAGCAATTGCTCATGGCACCAGACAGGACTTTAAACAGGAGAAAGGATCATTTTTTTTACCCCAAATGAAAATAGATTACAGCACCTGGTATTCCCAGGCGGTCTCCCATCCAAGTACTAACCAGGCCCGACCGTGCTTAGCTTCCGAGATCAGACGAGATCGGGCATGTTCACGGTGGTGTGGCCTTAAGCAATTGCACCTGGCACCAGACAGGACTTTAAACAGGAGAAAGGATGATTTTTTTTACCCCAAATGAAAATAGCTTACAGCACCTGGTATTGCCAGGCGGTCTCCCATCCAGGTACTAACCAGGCCCGACCGTGCTTAGCTTCCGAGATCAGACGAGATCGGGCGTGTTCGCAGTGGTGTGGCCGTAAGCATTTGCTCATGGCACCAGACAGGACTTTAAACAGGAGAAAGGATCATTTTTTTTACCGCAAATGAAAATAGATTACAGCACCTGGTATTCCAAGGCGGTCTCCCATCCAAGTACTAACCAGGCCCGACCGTGCTTAGCTTCCGATATCAGACGAGATCGGGCGTGTTCACGGTGGTGTGGCCGTAAGCAATTACTCCTGGCACCAGACAGGACTTTAAACAGGAGAAAGGATGATTTTTTTTACCCCAAATGAAAATAGCTTACAGCACCTGGTATTCCCAGGCGGTCTCCCATCCAGGTACTAACCAGGCCCGACCGTGCTTAGCTTCCGAGATCAGACGAGATCGGGCGTTTTCGCAGTGGTGTGGCCGTAAGCAATTGCTCCTGGCACCAGACAGGACTTTAAACAGGAGAAAGGACGATTTTTTTTACCCGAAATGAAAATAGCTTACAGCACCTGGTATTCCCAGGCGGTCTCCCATCCAGGTACTAACCAGGCCCGACCGTGCTTAGCTTCCGAGATCAGACGAGATCGGGCGTTTTCGCAGTGGTGTTGCCGTAAGCAATTACTCCTGGCACCAGACAGGACTTTAAACAGGAGAAAGGATGATTTTTTTTACCCCAAATGAAAATAGCTTACAGCACCTGGAATTCCCAGGCGGTCTCCCATCCAGGTACTAACCAGGCCCGACCGTGCTTAGCTTCCGAGATCAGACGAGATCGGGCGTGTTCGCAGTGGTGTGGCTGTAAGCAATTGCTCATGGCACCAGACAGGACTTTAAAAAGGAGAAAGGATCATTTTTTTTACCCCAAATGAAAATAGCTTACAGCACCTGGTATTGCCAGGCGGTCTCCCATCCAGGTACTAACCAGGCCCGACCGTGCTTAGCTTCCGAGATCAGACGAGATCGGGCGTGTTCGCAGTGGTGTAGCCGTAAGCAATTGCTCATGGCACCAGACAGGACTTTAAACAGGAGAAAGGATCATTTTTTTTACCCCAAATGAAAATAGATTACAGCACCTGGTATTCCCAGGCGGTCTCCCATCCAAGTACTAACCAGGCCCGACCGTGCTTAGCTTCCGAGATCAGACGAGATCGGGCGTGTTCATGGTGGTGTGGCCTTAAGCAATTGCACCTGGCACCAGACAGGACTTTAAACAGGAGAAAGGATGATTTTTTTTACCCCAAATGAAAATAGCTTACAGCACCTGGTATTCCCAGGCGGTCTCCCATCCTGGTACTAACCAGGCCCGACCGTGCTTAGCTTCCGAGATCAGACGAGATCGGGCGTGTTCGCAGTGGTGTGGCCGTAAGCAATTGCTCATGGCACCAGACAGGACTTTAAACAGGAGAAAGGATCATTTTTTTTACCCCAAATGAAAATAGATTACAGCACCTGGAATTCCCAGGCGGTCTCCCATCCAAGTACTAACCAGGCCCGACCGTGCTTAGCTTCCGATATCAGACGAGATCGGGCGTGTTCACGGTGGTGTGGCCGTGAGCAATTGCTCCTGGCACCAGACAGGACTTTAAACAGGAGAAAGGATCATTTTTTTTACCCCAAATGAAAATAGATTACAGCACCTGGTATTCCCAGGCGGTCTCCCATCCAAGTACTAACCAGGCCCGACCGTGCTTAGCTACCGAGATCAGACGAGATCGGGCGTGTTCGCAGTGGTGTGGACGTAAACAATTGCTCCTGGCACCAGACAGGACTTTAAACAGGAGAAAGGATCATTTTTTTTACCCCAAATGAAAATAGATTACAGTACCTGGTATTCCCAGGCGGTCTCCCATTCAAGTCCTAACCAGGCCCGACCGTGCTTAGCTTCCGAGATCAGACGACATCGGGCGTGTTCCCGGTGGTGTGGCCGTAAGCAATTGCACCTGGCACCAGACAGGACTTTAAACAGGAGAAAGGATGATTTTTTTTACCCCAAATGAAAATAGCTTACAGCACCTGGTATTCCCAGGCGGTCTCCCATTCAAGTCCTAACCAGGCCCGACCGTGCTTAGCTTCCGAGATCAGACGAGATCGGGCGTGTTCCCGGTGGTGTGGCCGTAAGCAATTGCTCCTGGCACCAGACAGGACTTTAAACAGGAGAAAGGATGATTTTTTTTACCCCAAATGAAAATAGCTTACAGCACCTGGTATTCCCATGCGGTCTCCCATCCAAGTACTAACCAGGCCCGTCCGTGCTTAGCTTCCGAGATCAGGCGTGTTCGCAGTGGTGTGGCCGTAAGCAATTGCTCCTAGCACCAGACAGGACTTTAAACAGGAGAAAGGATGATTTTTTTTACCCCAAATGAAAATAGCTTACAGCACCTGGTATTGCCAGGCGGTCTCCCATCCAGGTACTAACCAGGCCCGACCGTGCTTAGCTTCCGAGATCAGACGAGATCGGGCGTGTTCGCAGTGGTGTGGCCGTAAGCAATTGGTCATGGCACCAGACAGGACTTTAAACAGGAGAAAGGATCATTTTTTTTAACCCCAAATGAAAATAGATTACAGCACCTGGTATTCCCAGGCGGTCTCCCATCCAAGTACTAACCAGGCCCGACCGTGCTTAGCTTCCGATATCAGACGAGATCGGGCGTGTTCACGGTGGTGTGGCCGTAAGCAATTGCTCGTGGCACCAGACAGGACTTTAAACAGGAGAAAGGATGATTTTTTTTACCCCAAATGAAAATAGCTTAAAGCACCTGGTATTCCCAGGCGGTCTCCCATCCAAGTACTAACCAGGCCCGACCGTGCTTAGCTTCCGAGATCAGACGAGATCGGGCGTGTTCGCAGTGGTGTGGCCGTAAGCAATTACTCCTGGCACCAGACAGGACTTTAAACAGGAGAAAGGATCATTTTTTTTACCCCAAATGAAAATAGATTACAGCACCTGGTATTCCCAGGCGGTCACCCATCCAAGTATTAACCAGGCCCGACCGTGCTTAGCTACCGAGATCAGACGAGATCGGGCGTGTTCGCAGTGGTGTGGCCGTAAGCAATTGCTCCTAGGACCAGACAGGACTTTAAACAGGAGAAAGGTTGATTTTTTTTACCCCAAATGAAAATAGCTTACAGCAACTGGTATTGCCAGGCGGTCTCCCATCCAGGTACTAACCAGGCCCGACCGTGCTTAGCTTCCGAGATCAGACGAGATCGGGCGCGTTCGCAGTGGTGTGGCCGTAAGCAATTGCTCATGGCACCAGACAGGACTTTAAACAGGAGAAAGGATCATTTTTTTTACCCCAAATGAAAATAGATTACAGCACCTGGTATTCCCAGGCGGTCTCCCATCCAAGTACTAACCAGGCCCGACCGTGCTTAGCTTCCGAGATCAGACGAGATCGGGCGTGTTCACGGTGGTGTGGCCTTAAGCAATTGCACCTGGCACCAGACAGGACTTTAAACAGGAGAAAGGATGATTTTTTTTACCCCAAATGAAAATAGATTACAGCACCTGGTATTCCCAGGCGGTCTCCCATCCAAGTACTAACCAGGCCCGACCGTGCTTAGCTTCCGATATCAGACGAGATCGGGCATGTTCACGGTGGTGTGGCCGTAAGCAATTACTCCTGGCACCAGACAGGACTTTAAACAGGAGAAAGGATGATTTTTTTTACCCCAAATGAAAATAGCTTACAGCACCTGGTATTCCCAGGCGGTCTCCCATCCAGGTACTAACCAGGCCCGACCGTGCTTAGCTTCCGAGATCAGTCGAGATCGGGCGTTTTCGCAGTGGTGTGGCCGTAAGCAATTGCTCCTGGCACCAGACAGGACTTTAAACAGGAGAAAGGACGATTTTTTTTACCCCAAATGAAAATAGCTTACAGCACCTGGAATTCCCAGGCGGTCTCCCATCCAGGTACTAACCAGGCCCGACCGTGCTTAGCTTCCGAGATCAGACGAGATCGGGCGTGTTCGCAGTGGTGTGGCTGTAAGCAATTGCTCATGGCACCAGACAGGACTTTAAAAAGGAGAAAGGATCATTTTTTTTACCCCAAATGAAAATAGCTTACAGCACCTGGTATTGCCAGGCGGTCTCCCATCCAGGTACTAACCAGGCCCGACCGTGCTTAGCTTCCGAGATCAGACGAGATCGGGCGTGTTCGCAGTGGTGTGGCCGTAAGCAATTGCTCATGGCACCAGACAGGACTTTAAACAGGAGAAAGGATCATTTTTTTTACCCCAAATGAAAATAGATTACAGCACCTGGTATTCCCAGGCGGTCTCCCATCCAAGTACTAACCAGGCCCGACCGTGCTTAGCTTCCGAGATCAGACGAGATCGGGCGTGTTCATGGTGGTGTGGCCTTAAGCAATTGCACCTGGCACCAGACAGGACTTTAAACAGGAGAAAGGATGATTTTTTTTACCCCAAATGAAAATAGCTTACAGCACCTGGTATTGCCAGGCGGTCTCCCATCCAGCTACTAACCAAGCCCGACCGTGCTTAGCTTCCGAGATCAGACGAGATCGGGCGTGTTCGCGGTGGTGTGGCCGTAAGCAATTGCTCAAGGCACCAGACAGGACTTTAAACAGGAGAAAGGATCATTTTTTTTACCCCAAATGAAAATAGATTACAGCACCTGGTATTCCCAGGCGGTCTCCCATCCAAGTACTAACCAGGCCCGACCGTGCTTAGCTTCCGATATCAGACGAGATCGGGCGTGTTCACGGTGGTGTGGCCGTAAGCAAATACTCCTGGCACCAGACAGGACTTTAAACAGGAGAAAGGATGATTTTTTTTACCCCAAATGAAAATAGCTTACAGCACCTGGTATTCCCAGGCGGTCTCCCATTTAGGTACTAACCAGGCCCGACCGTGCTTAGCTTCCGAGATCAGACGAGATCGGGTGTGTTCGCAGTGGTGTGGCCGTAAGCAATTGCTCCTGGCACCAGACAGGACTTTAAACAGGAGAAAGGATGATTTTTTTTTACCCCAAATGAAAATAGCTTACAGCACCTGGTATTCCCAGGCGGTCTCCCATCCAGGTACTAACCTGGCCCGACCGTGCTTAGCTTCCGAGATCAGACGAGATCGGGCGTGTTCTCAGTGGTGTGGCCGTAAGCAATTGCTCATGGCACCAGACAGGACTTTAAACAGGAGAAAGGATCATTTTTTTTACCCCAAATGAAAATAGATTACAGCACCTGGTATTCCCAGGCGGTCTCCCATCCAAGTACTAACCAGGCCCGACCGTGCTTAGCTTCCGATATCAGACGAGATCGGGCGTGTTCACGGTGGTGTGGCCGTAAGCAATTGCTCCTGGCACCAGACAGGACTTTAAACAGGAGAAAGGATGATTTTTTTTACCCCAAATGAAAATAGCTTACAGCACCTGGTATTCCCAGGCGGTCTCCCATCCAGGTACTAACCAGGCCCGACCGTGCTTAGCTTCCGAGATCAGACGAGATCGGGCGTTTTCGCAGTGGTGTGGCCGTAAGCAATTGCTCCTGGCACCAGACAGGACTTTAAACAGGAGAAAGGACGATTTTTTTTACCCCAAATGAAAATAGATTACAGCACCTGGTATTCCCAGGCGGTCTCCCATCCAGGTACTAACCAGGCCCGACCGTGCTTAGCTTCCGAGATCAGACGAGATCGGGCGTTTTCGCAGTGGTGTGGCCGTAAGCAATTCCTCCTGGCACCAGACAGGACTTTAAACAGGAGAAAGGATGATTTTTTTTACCCCAAATGAAAATAGATTACAGCACCTGGTATTCCCAGGCGGTCTCCCATCCAAGTACTAACAACCCCCAACCGTGCTTAGCTTCCAAGATCAGACGAGATCGGGCGTGTTCGCAAGTAATTGCTCCTGGCACCAGACAGGACTTTAAACAGGAGAAAGGATGATTTTTTTTACCCCAAATGAAAATTGCTTACAGCACCTGGTATTCCCAGGCGGTCTCCCATCCAGGTACTAACCAGGCCCGACCGTGCTTAGCTTCCGAGATCAGACGAGATCGGGCGTGTTCGCAGTTGTGTGGCCGTAAGCAATTGCTCCTGGCACCAGACAGGACTTTAAACAGGAGAAAGGATCATTTTTTTTACCCCAAATGAAAATAGCTTACAGCACCTGGTATTCCCAGGCGGTCTCCCATCCAGGTACTAACCAGGCCCGACCGTGCTTAGCTTCCGAGATCAGTCGAGATCGGGCGTGTTCGCAGTTGTGTGGCTGTAAGCAATTGCTCCTGGCACCAGACAGGACTTTAAACAGGAGAAAGGATCATTTTTTTTACCCCAAATGAAAATAGCTTACAGCACCTGGTATTCCCAGGCGGTCTCCCATCCAGGTACTAACCAGGCCCGACCTTGCTTAGCTTCCGAGATCAGTCGAGATCGGGCGTGTTCGCAGTGGTGTGGCCGTAAGCAATTGCTCCTGGCACCAGACAGGACTTTAAACAGGAGAAAGGATCATTTTTTTTACCCCAAATGAAAATAGCTTACAGCACCTGGTATTCCCAGGCGGTCTCCCATCCAGGTACTAACCAGGCCCGACCGTGCTTAGCTTCCGAGATCAGACGAGATCGGGCGTGTTCGCAGTGGTGTAGCCGTAAGCAATTGCTCCTGGCACCAGACAGGACTTTAAACAGTAGAAAGGATCATTTTTTTTTACCCCAAATGAAAATAGATCACAGCACCTGGTATTCCCAGGCGGTCTCCCATCCAAGTACTAACCAGGCCCGACCGTGCTTAGCTTCCGAGATCAGACGAGATCGGGCGTGGTCCCGGTGGTGTGGCCGTAAGCAATTTCTCCAGCACCTGGTATTCCCAGGCGGTCTCCCATCCAAGTACTAACAACCCCCGACCGTGCTTAGCTTCCAAGATCAGACGAGATTGGGCGTGTTCACGGTGGTGTGGCCGTAAGCAATTGCTCCTGGCACCAGACAGGACTTTAAACAGGAGAAAGGATGATTTTTTTTACCCCAAATGAAAATAGCTTACAGCACCTGGTATTCCCAGGCGGTCTCCCATCCAAGTACTAACCAGGCCCGACCGTGCTTAGCTTCCGAGATCAGACGAGATCGGGCGTGTTCGCAGTGGTGTGGCCGTAAGCAATTGCTCCTGGCACCAGACAGGACTTTAAACAGGAGAAAGGATCATTTTTTTTACCCCAAATG
Organism: Micromesistius poutassou; assembly: GCF_964030765.1. Lineage (NCBI taxonomy): Eukaryota > Metazoa > Chordata > Actinopteri > Gadiformes > Gadidae > Micromesistius > Micromesistius poutassou. Next base: position 19,379,986 of record NC_140271.1, on the reverse strand, counting down.
AAAATAGATTACAGCACCTGGTATTCCCAGGCGATCTCCCATCCAAGTACTAACCAGGCCCGACCGTGCTTAGCTACCGAGATCAGACGAGATCGGGCGTGTTCGCAGTGGTGTGGACGTAAACAATTGCTCCTGGCACCAGACAGGACTTTAAACAGGAGAAAGGATCATTTTTTTTACCCCAAATGAAAATAGAGTACAGTACCTGGTATTCCCAGGCGGTCTCCCATTCAAGTCCTAACCAGGCCCGACCGTGCTTAGCTTCCGAGATCAGACGTGTTCCCGGTGGTGTGGCCGTAAGCAATTGCTCCTGGCACCAGACAGGACTTTAAACAGGAGAAAGGATGATTTTTTTTACCCCAAATGAAAATAGCTTACAGCACCTGGTATTCCCAGGCGGTCTCCCATCCAAGTACTAACCAGGCCCGACTGTGCTTACCTTCCGAGATCAGACGAGATCGGGCGTGTTCACGGTGGTGTGGCCGTAAGCAATTGCTCCTGGCACCAGACAGGACTTTAAACAGGAGAAAGGATGATTTTTTTTTACCCCAAATGAAAATAGATTACAGCACCTGGTATTCCCAGGCGGTCTCCCATCCAAGTACTAACCAGGCCCGACCGTGCTTAGCTTCCGAGATCAGACGAGATCGGGCGTGTTCACGATGGTGTGGCCGTAAGCAATTGCTCCTGGCACCAGACAGGACTTTAAACAGGAGAAAGGATGATTTTTTTTACCACAAATGAAAATAGCTTACAGCACCTGGTATTCCTAGGCGGTCTCCCATCCAGGTACTAACCAGGCCCGTCCGTGCTTAGCTTCCGAGATCAGGCGTGTTCGCAGTGGTGTGGCCGTAAGCAATTTCTCCTAGCACCAGACAGGACTTTAAACAGGAGAAAGGATGATTTTTTTTACCCCAAATGAAAATAGCTTACAGCACCTGGTATTCCCAGGCGGCCTCCCATCCAGGTACTAACCAGGCCCGACCGTGCTTAGCTTCCGAGATCAGACGAGATCGGGCGTGTTCGCAGTGGTGTGGCCGTAAGCAATTGCTCCTGGCACCAGACAGGACTTTAAACAGGAGAAAGGATGATTTTTTTTACCCCAAATGAAAATATCTTACAGCACCTGGTATTCCCAGGCGGCCTCCCATCCAGGTACTAACCAGGCCCGACCGTGCTTAGCTTCCGAGATCAGACGAGATCGGGCGTGTTCGCAGTGGTGTGGCCGTAAGCAATTGCTCATGGCACCAGACAGGACTTTAAACAGGAGAAAGGATCATTTTTTTTACCCCAAATGAAAATAGATTACAGCACCTGGTATTCCCAGGCGGTCTCCCATCCAAGTTCTAACCAGGCCCGACCGTGCTTAGCTTCCGATATCAGACGAGATCGGGCGTGTTCACGGTGGTGTGGCCGTAAGCAATTGCTCCTGGCACCAGACAGGACTTTAAACAGGAGAAAGGATGATTTTTTTTACCCCAAATGAAAAAAGCTTACAGCACCTGGTGTTCCCAGGCGGTCTCCCATCCAGGTACTAACCAGGCCCGACCGTGCTTAGCTTCCGAGATCAGACGAGATCAGGCGTGTTCGCAGTGGTGTGGCCGTAAGCAATTGCTACTGGCACCAGACAGGACTTTAAACAGGAGAAAGGATGATTTTTTTTACCCCAAATGAAAATAGCTTACAGCACCTGGTATTCCCATGCGGTCTCCCATCCAGGTACTAACCAGGCCCGACCGTGCTTAGCTTCCGAGATCAGACGAGATCGGGCGTGTTCGCAGTGGTGTGGCCGTAAGCAATTGCTCGTGGCACCAGACAGGACTTTAAACAGGAGAAAGGATCATTTTTTTTACCCCAAATGAAAATAGATTACAGCACCTGGTATTCCCAGGCGGTCTCCCATCCAAGTTCTAACCAGGCCCGACCGTGCTTAGCTTCCGATATCAGACGAGATCGGGCGTGTTCACGGTGGTGTGGCCGTAAGCAATTGCTCCTGGCACCAGACAGGACTTTAAACAGGAGAAAGGATGATTTTTTTTACCCCAAATGAAAAAAGCTTACAGCACCTGGTGTTCCCAGGCGGTCTCCCATCCAGGTACTAACCAGGCCCGACCGTGCTTAGCTTCCGAGATCAGACGAGATCAGGCGTGTTCGCAGTGGTGTGGCCGTAAGCAATTGCTACTGGCACCAGACAGGACTTTAAACAGGAGAAAGGATGATTTTTTTTACCCCAAATGAAAATAGCTTACAGCACCTGGTATTCCCATGCGGTCTCCCATCCAGGTACTAACCAGGCCCGACCGTGCTTAGCTTCCGAGATCAGACGAGATCGGGCGTGTTCGCAGTGGTGTGGCCGTAAGCAATTGCTCGTGGCACCAGACAGGACTTTAAACAGGAGAAAGGATCATTTTTTTTACCCCAAATGAAAATAGATTACAGCACCTGGTATTCCCAGGCGGTCTCCCATCCAAGTACTAACCAGGCCCGACCGTGCTTAGCTTCCGATATCAGACGAGATCGGGCGTGTTCACGGTGGTGTGGCCGTAAGCAATTGCTCGTGGCACCAGACAGGACTTTAAACAGGAGAAAGGATGATTTTTTTTACCCCAAATGAAAATAGCTTACAGCACCTGGTATTCCCAGGCGGTCTCCCATCCAAGTACTAACCAGGCCCGACCGTGCTTAGCTTCCGAGATGAGACGAGATCGGGCGTGTTCACGGTGGTGTGGCCGTAAGAAATTGCTCCTTGCACCAGACAGGACTTTAAACAGGAGAAAGGATCATTTTTTTTACCCCAAATGAAAATAGCTTACAGCACCTGGTATTCCCAGGCGGTCTCCCATTCAAGTCCTAACCAGGCCCGACCGTGCTTAGCTTCCGAGATCAGACGAGATCGGGCGTGTTCCCGGTGGTGTGGCCGTAAGCAATTGCTCCTGGCACCAGACAGGACTTTAAACAGGAGAAAGGATGATTTTTTTTACCCCAAATGAAAATAGCTTACAGCACCTGGTATTCCCAGGCGATCTCCCATCCAAGTACTAACCAGGCCCGTCCGTGCTTAGCTTCCGAGATCAGGCGTGTTCGCAGTGGTGTGGCCGTAAGCAATTACTCCTAGCACCAGACAGGACTTTAAACAGGAGAAAGGATGATTTTTTTTACCCCAAATGAAAATAGCTTACAGCACCTGGTATTGCCAGGCGGTCTCCCATCCAGGTACTAACCAGGCCCGACCGTGCTTAGCTTCCGAGATCAGACGAGATCGGGCGTGTTCGCAGTGGTGTGGCCGTAAGCAATTGCTCATGGCACCAGACAGGACTTTAAACAGGAGAAAGGATCATTTTTTTTACCCCAAATGAAAATAGATTACAGCACCTGGTATTCCCAGGCGGTCTCCCATCCAAGTACTAACCAGGCCCGACCGTGCTTAGCTACCGATATCAGACGAGATCGGGCGTGGTCCCGGTGGTGTGGCCGTAAGCAATTTCTCCAGCACCTGGTATTCCCAGGCGGTCTCCCATCCAAGTACTAACAACCCCCGACCGTGCTTAGCTTCCAAGATCAGACGAGATTGGGCGTGTTCACGGTGGTGTGGCCGTAAGCAATTGCTCCTGGCACCAGACAGGACTTTAAACAGGAGAAAGGATGATTTTTTTTACCCCAAATGAAAATAGCTTACAGCACCTGGTATTCCCAGGCGGTCTCCCATCCAAGTACTAACCAGGCCCGACCGTGCTTAGCTTCCGAGATCAGACGAGATCGGGCGTGTTCGCAGTGGTGTGGCCGTAAGCAATTGCTCCTGGCACCAGACAGGACTTTAAACAGGAGAAAGGATCATTTTTTTTACCCCAAATGAAAATAGATTACAGCACCTGGTATTCCCAGGCGGTCTCCCATCCAAGTACTAACCAGGCCCGACCGTGCTTAGCTACCGAGATCAGACGAGATCGGGCGTGTTCGCAGTGGTGTGGACGTAAACAATTGCTCCTGGCACCAGACAGGACTTTAAACAGGAGAAAGGATCATTTTTTTTACCCCAAATGAAAATAGAGTACAGTACCTGGTATTCCCAGGCGGTCTCCCATTCAAGTCCTAACCAGGCCCGACCGTGCTTAGCTTCCGAGATCAGACGTGTTCCCGGTGGTGTGGCCGTAAGCAATTGCTCCTGGCACCAGACAGGACTTTAAACAGGAGAAAGGATGATTTTTTTTACCCCAAATGAAAATAGCTTACAGCACCTGGTATTCCCAGGCGGTCTCCCATCCAAGTACTAACCAGGCCCGACTGTGCTTACCTTCCGAGATCAGACGAGATCGGGCGTGTTCACGGTGGTGTGGCCGTAAGCAATTGCTCCTGGCACCAGACAGGACTTTAAACAGGAGAAAGGATGATTTTTTTTTACCCCAAATGAAAATAGATTACAGCACCTGGTATTCCCAGGCGGTCTCCCATCCAAGTACTAACCAGGCCCGACCGTGCTTAGCTTCCGAGATCAGACGAGATCCGGCGTGTTCACGATGGTGTGGCCGTAAGCAATTGCTCCTGGCACCAGACAGGACTTTAAACAGGAGAAAGGATGATTTTTTTTACCACAAATGAAAATAGCTTACAGCACCTGGTATTCCTAGGCGGTCTCCCATCCAGGTACTAACCAGGCCCGTCCGTGCTTAGCTTCCGAGATCAGGCGTGTTCGCAGTGGTGTGGCCGTAAGCAATTTCTCCTAGCACCAGACAGGACTTTAAACAGGAGAAAGGATGATTTTTTTTACCCCAAATGAAAATAGCTTACAGCACCTGGTATTCCCAGGCGGTCTCCCATCCAGGTACTAACCAGGCCCGACCGTGCTTAGCTTCCGAGATCAGACGATACCGGGCGTGTTCGCAGTGGTGTGGCCGTAAGCAATTGCTCCTGGCACCAGACAGGACTTTAAACAGGAGAAAGGATGATTTTTTTTACCCCAAATGAAAATATCTTACAGCACCTGGTATTCCCAGGCGGCCTCCCATCCAGGTACTAACCAGGCCCGACCGTGCTTAGCTTCCGAGATCAGACGAGATCGGGCGTGTTCGCAGTGGTGTGGCCGTAAGCAATTGCTCATGGCACCAGACAGGACTTTAAACAGGAGAAAGGATCATTTTTTTTACCCCAAATGAAAATAGATTACAGCACCTGGTATTCCCAGGCGGTCTCCCATCCAAGTTCTAACCAGGCCCGACCGTGCTTAGCTTCCGATATCAGACGATATCGGGCGTGTTCACGGTGGTGTGGCCGTAAGCAATTGCTCCTGGCACCAGACAGGACTTTAAACAGGAGAAAGGATGATTTTTTTTACCCCAAATGAAAAAAGCTTACAGCACCTGGTGTTCCCAGGCGGTCTCCCATCCAGGTACTAACCAGGCCCGACCGTGCTTAGCTTCCGAGATCAGACGAGATCAGGCGTGTTCGCAGTGGTGTGGCCGTAAGCAATTGCTACTGGCACCAGACAGGACTTTAAACAGGAGAAAGGATGATTTTTTTTACCCCAAAAGAAAATAGCTTACAGCACCTGGTATTCCCATGCGGTCTCCCATCCAGGTACTAACCAGGCCCGACCGTGCTTAGCTTCCGAGATCAGACGAGATCGGGCGTGTTCGCAGTGGTGTGGCCGTAAGCAATTGCTCGTGGCACCAGACAGGACTTTAAACAGGAGAAAGGATCATTTTTTTTACCCCAAATGAAAATAGATTACAGCACCTGGTATTCCCAGGCGGTCTCCCATCCAAGTTCTAACCAGGCCCGACCGTGCTTAGCTTCCGATATCAGACGAGATCGGGCGTGTTCACGGTGGTGTGGCCGTAAGCAATTGCTCCTGGCACCAGACAGGACTTTAAACAGGAGAAAGGATGATTTTTTTTACCCCAAATGAAAAAAGCTTACAGCACCTGGTGTTCCCAGGCGGTCTCCCATCCAGGTACTAACCAGGCCCGACCGTGCTTAGCTTCCGAGATCAGACGAGATCAGGCGTGTTCGCAGTGGTGTGGCCGTAAGCAATTGCTACTGGCACCAGACAGGACTTTAAACAGGAGAAAGGATGATTTTTTTTACCCCAAATGAAAATAGCTTACAGCACCTGGTATTCCCATGCGGTCTCCCATCCAGGTACTAACCAGGCCCGACCGTGCTTAGCTTCCGAGATCAGACGAGATCGGGCGTGTTCGCAGTGGTGTGGCCGTAAGCAATTGCTCGTGGCACCAGACAGGACTTTAAACAGGAGAAAGGATCATTTTTTTTACCCCAAATGAAAATAGATTACAGCACCTGGTATTCCCAGGCGGTCTCCCATCCAAGTACTAACCAGGCCCGACCGTGCTTAGCTTCCGATATCAGACGAGATCGGGCGTGTTCACGGTGGTGTGGCCGTAAGCAATTGCTCGTGGCACCAGACAGGACTTTAAACAGGAGAAAGGATGATTTTTTTTACCCCAAATGAAAATAGCTTACAGCACCTGGTATTCCCAGGCGGTCTCCCATCCAAGTACTAACCAGGCCCGACCGTGCTTAGCTTCCGAGATGAGACGAGATCGGGCGTGTTCACGGTGGTGTGGCCGTAAGAAATTGCTCCTTGCACCAGACAGGACTTTAAACAGGAGAAAGGATCATTTTTTTTACCCCAAATGAAAATAGCTTACAGCACCTGGTATTCCCAGGCGGTCTCCCATTCAAGTCCTAACCAGGCCCGACTGTGCTTAGCTTCCGAGATCAGACGAGATCGGGCGTGTTCCCGGTGGTGTGGCCGTAAGCAATTGCTCCTGGCACCAGACAGGACTTTAAACAGGAGAAAGGATGATTTTTTTTACCCCAAATGAAAATAGCTTACAGCACCTGGTATTCCCAGGCGATCTCCCATCCAAGTACTAACCAGGCCCGTCCGTGCTTAGCTTCCGAGATCAGGCGTGTTCGCAGTGGTGTGGCCGTAAGCAATTACTCCTAGCACCAGACAGGACTTTAAACAGGAGAAAGGATGATTTTTTTTACCCCAAATGAAAATAGCTTACAGCACCTGGTATTGCCAGGCGGTCTCCCATCCAGGTACTAACCAGGCCCGACCGTGCTTAGCTTCCGAGATCAGACGAGATCGGGCGTGTTCGCAGTGGTGTGGCCGTAAGCAATTGCTCATGGCACCAGACAGGACTTTAAACAGGAGAAAGGATCATTTTTTTTACCCCAAATGAAAATAGATTACAGCACCTGGTATTCCCAGGCGGTCTCCCATCCAAGTACTAACCAGGCCCGACCGTGCTTAGCTTCCGAGATCAGACGAGATCGGGCGTGTTCACGGTGGTGTGGCCTTAAGCAATTGCACCTGGCACCAGACAGGACTTTAAACAGGAGAAAGGATGATTTTTTTTACCCCAAATGAAAATAGCTTACAGCACCTGGTATTGCCAGGCGGTCTCCCATCCAGGTACTATCCAGGCCCAACCGTGCTTAGCTTCCGAGATCAGACGAGATCGGGCGTGTTCGCAGTGGTGTGGCCGTAAGCAATTACTCATGGCACCAGACAGGACTTTAAACAGGAGAAAGGATCATTTTTTTTACCCCAAATGAAAATAGCTTACAGCACCTTG
>NC_140271.1:19367382-19369882 GCF_964030765.1 Micromesistius poutassou | reverse complement strand
GGTCTCCCATCCAGGTACTAACCAGGCCCGACCGTGCTTAGCTTCCGAGATCAGACGAGATCGGGCGTGTTCGCAGTGGTGTAGCCGTAAGCAATTGCTCCTGGCACCAGACAGGACTTTAAACAGTAGAAAGGATCATTTTTTTTTACCCCAAATGAAAATAGATCACAGCACCTGGTATTCCCAGGCGGTCTCCCATCCAAGTACTAACCAGGCCCGACCGTGCTTAGCTTCCGAGATCAGACGAGATCGGGCGTGGTCCCGGTGGTGTGGCCGTAAGCAATTTCTCCAGCACCTGGTATTCCCAGGCGGTCTCCCATCCAAGTACTAACAACCCCCGACCGTGCTTAGCTTCCAAGATCAGACGAGATTGGGCGTGTTCACGGTGGTGTGGCCGTAAGCAATTGCTCCTGGCACCAGACAGGACTTTAAACAGGAGAAAGGATGATTTTTTTTACCCCAAATGAAAATAGCTTACAGCACCTGGTATTCCCAGGCGGTCTCCCATCCAAGTACTAACCAGGCCCGACCGTGCTTAGCTTCCGAGATCAGGCGTGTTCGCAGTGGTGTGGCCGTAAGCAATTTCTCCTAGCACCAGACAGGACTTTAAACAGGAGAAAGGATGATTTTTTTTACCCCAAATGAAAATAGCTTACAGCACCTGGTATTCCCAGGCGGTCTCCCATCCAAGTACTAACCAGGCCCGACCGTGCTTAGCTTCCGAGATCAGACGAGATCGGGCGTGTTCGCAGTGGTGTGGCCGTAAGCAATTGCTTATGGCACCAGACAGGACTTTAAACAGGAGAAAGGATCATTTTTTTTACCCCAAATGAAAATAGATTACAGCACCTGGTATTCCCAGGCGGTCTCCCATCCAAGTTCTAACCAGGCCCGACCGTGCTTAGCTTCCGATATCAGACGAGATCGGGCGTGTTCACGGTGGTGTGGCCGTAAGCAATTGCTCCTGGCACCAGACAGGACTTTAAACAGGAGAAAGGATGATTTTTTTTACCCCAAATGAAAAAAGCTTACAGCACCTGGTATTCCCAGGCGGTCTCCCATCCAGGTACTAACCATGCCCGACCGTGCTTAGCTTCCGAGATCAGACGAGATCAGGCGTGTTCGCAGTGGTGTGGCCGTAAGCAATTGCTACTGGCACCAGACAGGACTTTAAACAGGAGAAAGGATGATTTTTTTTACCCCAAATGAAAATAGCTTACAGCACCTGGTATTCCCATGCGGTCTCCCATCCAGGTACTAACCAGGCCCGACCGTGCTTAGCTTCCGAGATCAGACGAGATCGGGCGTGTTCACGGTGGTGTGGCCGTAAGCAATTGCTCCTGGCACCAGACAGGACTTTAAACAGGAGAAAGGATGATTTTTTTTACCCCAAATGAAAATAGCTTACAGCACCTGGTATTCCCAGGCGGTCTCCCATCCAAGTACTAACCAGGCCCGTCCGTGCTTAGCTTCCGAGATCAGGCGTGTTCGCAGTGGTGTGGCCGTAAGCAATTGCTCCTAGCACCAGACAGGACTTTAAACAGGAGAAAGGATGATTTTTTTTACCCCAAATGAAAATAGCTTACAGCACCTGGTATTGCCAGGCTGTCTCCCATCCAGGTACTAACCAGGCCCGACCGTGCTTAGCTTCCGAGATCAGACGAGATCGGGCGTGTTCGCAGTGGTGTGGCCGTAAGCAATTGCTCATGGCACCAGAAAGGACTTTAAACAGGAGAAAGGATCATTTTTTTTACCCCAAATGAAAATAGATTACAGCACCTGGTATTCCCAGGCGGTCTCCCATCCAAGTACTAACCAGGCCCGACCGTGCTTAGCTTCCGATATCAGACGAGATCGGGCGTGTTCACGGTGGTGTGGCCGTAAGCAATTGCTCCTGGCACCAGACAGGACTTTAAACAGGAGAAAGGATGATTTTTTTTACCCCAAATGAAAATAGCTTACAGCACCTGGTATTCCCAGGCGGTCTCCCATCCAGGTACTAACCAGGCCCGACCGTGCTTAGCTTCCGAGATCAGACGAGATCGGGCGTGTTCGCAGTGGTGTGGCCGTAAGCAATTGCTCATGGCACCAGACAGGACTTTAAACAGGAGAAAGGATCATTTTTTTTACCCCAAATGAAAATAGATTACAGCACCTGGTATTCCCAGGCGGTCTCCCATCCAAGTACTAACCAGGCCCGACCGTGCTTAGCTTCCGATATCAGACGAGATCGGGCGTGTTCACGGTGGTGTGGCCGTAAGCAATTGCTCCTGGCACCAGACAGGACTTTAAACAGGAGAAAGGATGATTTTTTTTACCCCAAATGAAAATAGCTTACAGCACCTGGTATTCCCAGGCGGTCTCCCATCCAGGTACTAACCAGGCCCGACCGTGCTTAGCTTCCGAGATCAGACGAGATCGGGCGTTTTCGCAGTGGTGTGGCCGTAAGCAATTGCTCCTGGCACCAGAGAGGACTTTAAACAGGAGAAAGGACGATTTT
>NC_140271.1:19339882-19364882 GCF_964030765.1 Micromesistius poutassou | reverse complement strand
TTAGCTTCCGAGATCAGACGAGATCGGGCGTGTTCGCAGTTGTGTGGCCGTAAGCAATTGCTCCTGGCACCAGACAGGACTTTAAACAGGAGAAAGGATCATTTTTTTTACCCCAAATGAAAATAGCTTACAGCACCTGGTATTCCCAGGCGGTCTCCCATCCAGGTACTAACCAGGCCCGACCGTGCTTAGCTTCCGAGATCAGTCGAGATCGGGCGTGTTCGCAGTTGTGTGGCTGTAAGCAATTGCTCCTGGCACCAGACAGGACTTTAAACAGGAGAAAGGATCATTTTTTTTACCCCAAATGAAAATAGCTTACAGCACCTGGTATTCCCAGGCGGTCTCCCATCCAGGTACTAACCAGGCCCGACCGTGCTTAGCTTCCGAGATCAGACGAGATCGGGGGTGTTCGCAGTGGTGTAGCCGTAAGCAATTGCTCCTGGCACCAGACAGGACTTTAAACAGTAGAAAGGATCATTTTTTTTTACCCCAAATGAAAATAGATCACAGCACCTGGTATTCCCAGGCGGTCTCCCATCCAAGTACTAACCAGGCCCGACCGTGCTTAGCTCCCGAGATCAGACGAGATCGGGCGTGGTCCCGGTGGTGTGGCCGTAAGCAATTTCTCCAGCACCTGGTATTCCCAGGCGGTCTCCCATCCAAGTACTAACAACCCCCGACCGTGCTTAGCTTCCGAGATCAGACGAGATCGGGCGTGTTCGCAGTGGTGTGGCCGTAAGCAATTGCTCCTGGCACCAGACAGGACTTTAAACAGGAGAAAGGATCATTTTTTTTACCCCAAATGAAAATAGATTACAGCACCTGGTATTCCCAGGCGGTCTCCCATCCAAGTACTAACCAGGCCCGACCGTGCTTAGCTACCGAGATCAGACGAGATCGGGCGTGTTCGCAGTGGTGTGGACGTAAACAATTGCTCCTGGCACCAGACAGGACTTTAAACAGTAGAAAGGATCATTTTTTTTACCCCAAATGAAAATAGATTACAGTACCTGGTATTCCCAGGCGGTCTCCCATTCAAGTCCTAACCAGGCCCGACCGTGCTTAGCTTCCGAGATCAGACGTGTTCCCGGTGGTGTGGCCGTAAGCAATTGCTCCTGGCACCAGACAGGACTTTAAAAAGGAGAAAGGATGATTTTTTTTACCCCAAATGAAAATGGCTTACAGCACCTGGTATTCCCAGGCGGTCTCCCATCCAAGTACTAACCAGGCCCGACTGTGCTTACCTTCCGAGATCAGACGAGATCGGGCGTGTTCACGGTGGTGTGTCCGTAAGCAATTGCTCCTGGCACCAGACAGGACTTTAAACAGGAGAAAGGATGATTTTTTTTTACCCCAAATGAAAATAGATTACAGCACCTGGTATTCCCAGGCGGTCTCCCATCCAAGTACTAACCAGGCCCGACCGTGCTTAGCTTCCGAGATCAGACGAGATCGGGCGTGTTCACGGTGGTGTGGCCGTAAGCAAATTCTCCTGGCACCAGACAGGACTTGAAACAGGAGAAAGGATGATTTTTTTTACCACAAATGAAAATAGCTTACAGCACCTGGTATTCCTAGGCGGTCTCCCATCCAGGTACTAACCAGGCCCGTCCGTGCTTAGCTTCCGAGATCAGGCGTGTTCGCAGTGGTGTGGCCGTAAGCAATTTCTCCTAGCACCAGACAGGACTTTAAACAGGAGAAAGGATGATTTTTTTTACCCCAAATGAAAATAGCTTACAGCACCTGGTATTCCCAGGCGGCCTCCCATCCAGGTACTAACCAGGCCCGACCGTGCTTAGCTTCCGAGATCAGACGAGATCGGGCGTGTTCGCAGTGGTGTGGCCGTAAGCAATTGCTCATGGCACCAGACAGAACTTTAAACAGGAGAAAGGATCATTTTTTTTACCCCAAATGAAAATAGATTACAGCACCTGGTATTCCCAGGCGGTCTCCCATCCAAGTTCTAACCAGGCCCGACCGTGCTTAGCTTCCGATATCAGACGAGATCGGGCGTGTTCACGGTGGTGTGGCCGTAAGCAATTGCTCCTGGCACCAGACAGGACTTTAAACAGGAGAAAGGATGATTTTTTTTACCCCAAATGAAAAAAGCTTACAGCACCTGGTATTCCCAGGCGGTCTCCCATCCAGGTACTAACCAGGCCCGACCGTGCTTAGCTTCCGAGATCAGACGAGATCAGGCGTGTTCGCAGTGGTGTGGCCGTAAGCAATTGCTACTGGCACCAGACAGGACTTTAAACAGGAGAAAGGATGATTTTTTTTACCCCAAATGAAAATAGCTTACAGCACCTGGTATTCCCATGCGGTCTCCCATCCAGGTACTAACCAGGCCCGACCGTGCTTAGCTCCCGAGATCAGACGAGATCGGGCGTGTTCGCAGTGGTGTGGCCGTAAGCAATTGCTTGTGGCACCAGACAGGACTTTAAACAGGAGAAAGGATGATTTTTTTTACCCCAAATGAAAATAGCTTACAGCACCCGGTATTCCCAGGCGGTCTCCCATCCAAGTACTAACCAGGCCCGACCGTGCTTAGCTTCCGAGATGAGACGAGATCGGGCGTGTTCACGGTGGTGTGGCCGTAAGAAATTGCTCCTTGCACCAGACAGGACTTTAAACAGGAGAAAGGATGATTTTTTTTACCCCAAATGAAAATAGCTTACAGCACCTGGTATTCCCAGGCGGTCTCCCATTCAAGTCCTAACCAGGCCCGACCGTGCGTAGCTTCCGAGATCAGACGAGATCGGGCGTGTTCCCGGTGGTGTGGCCGTAATCAATTGCTCCTGGCACCAGACAGGACTTTAAACAGGAGAAAGGATGATTTTTTTTACCCCAAATGAAAATAGCTTACAGCACCTGGTATTCCCAGGCGGTCTCCCATCCAAGTACTAACCAGGCCCGTCCGTGCTTAGCTTCCGAGATCAGGCGTGTTCGCAGTGGTGTGGCCGTAAGCAATTGCTCCTGGCACCAGACAGGACTTTAAACAGGAGAAAGGATCATTTTTTTTACCCCAAATGAAAATAGATTACAGCACCTGGTATTCCCAGGCGGTCTCCCATCCAAGTACTAACCAGGCCCGACCGTGCTTAGCTACCGAGATCAGACGAGATCGGGCGTGTTCGCAGTGGTGTGGACGTAAACAATTGCTCCTGGCACCAGACAGGACTTTAAACAGGAGAAAGGATCATTTTTTTTACCCCAAATGAAAATAGATTACAGTACCTGGTATTCCCAGGCGGTCTCCCATTCAAGTCCTAACCAGGCCCGACCGTGCTTAGCTTCCGAGATCAGACGTGTTCCCGGTGGTGTGGCCGTAAGCAATTGCTCCTGGCACCAGACAGGACTTTAAAAAGGAGAAAGGATGATTTTTTTTACCCCAAATGAAAATGGCTTACAGCACCTGGTATTCCCAGGCGGTCTCCCATCCAAGTACTAACCAGGCCCGACTGTGCTTACCTTCCGAGATCAGACGAGATCGGGCGTGTTCACGGTGGTGTGGCCGTAAGCAATTTCTCCTGGCACCAGACAGGACTTGAAACAGGAGAAAGGATGATTTTTTTTACCACAAATGAAAATAGCTTACAGCACCTGGTATTCCTAGGCGGTCTCCCATCCAGGTACTAACCAGGCCCGTCCGTGCTTAGCTTCCGAGATCAGGCGTGTTCGCAGTGGTGTGGCCGTAAGCAATTTCTCCTAGCACCAGACAGGACTTTAAACAGGAGAAAGGATGATTTTTTTTACCCCAAAAGAAAATAGCTTACAGCACCTGGTATTCCCAGGCGGTCTCCCATCCAGGTACTAACCAGGCCCGACCGTGCTTAGCTTCCGAGATCAGACGATACCGGGCGTGTTCGCAGTGGTGTGGCCGTAAGCAATTGGTCCTGGCACCAGACAGGACTTTAAACAGGAGAAAGGATGATTTTTTTTACCCCAAATGAAAATAGCTTACAGCACCTGGTATTCCCAGGCGGCCTCCCATCCAGGTACTAACCAGGCCCGACCGTGCTTAGCTTCCGAGATCAGACGAGATCGGGCGTGTTCGCAGTGGTGTGGCCGTAAGCAATTGCTCATGGCACCAGACAGAACTTTAAACAGGAGAAAGGATCATTTTTTTTACCCCAAATGAAAATAGATTACAGCACCTGGTATTCCCAGGCGGTCTCCCATCCAAGTTCTAACCAGGCCCGACCGTGCTTAGCTTCCGATATCAGACGAGATCGGGCGTGTTCACGGTGGTGTGGCCGTAAGCAATTGCTCCTGGCACCAGACAGGACTTTAAACAGGAGAAAGGATGATTTTTTTTACCCCAAATGAAAAAAGCTTACAGCACCTGGTATTCCCAGGCGGTCTCCCATCCAGGTACTAACCAGGCCCGACCGTGCTTAGCTTCCGAGATCAGACGAGATCAGGCGTGTTCGCAGTGGTGTGGCCGTAAGCAATTGCTACTGGCACCAGACAGGACTTTAAACAGGAGAAAGGATGATTTTTTTTACCCCAAATGAAAATAGCTTACAGCACCTGGTATTCCCATGCGGTCTCCCATCCAGGTACTAACCAGGCCCGACCGTGCTTAGCTTCCGAGATCAGACGAGATCGGGCGTGTTCGCAGTGGTGTGGCCGTAAGCAATTGCTTGTGGCACCAGACAGGACTTTAAACAGGAGAAAGGATGATTTTTTTTACCCCAAATGAAAATAGCTTACAGCACCTGGTATTCCCAGGCGGTCTCCCATCCAAGTACTAACCAGGCCCGTCCGTGCTTAGCTTCCGAGATCAGGCGTGTTCGCAGTGGTGTGGCCGTAAGCAATTGCTCCTGGCACCAGACAGGACTTTAAACAGGAGAAAGGATCATTTTTTTTACCCCAAATGAAAATAGATTACAGCACCTGGTATTCCCAGGCGGTCTCCCATCCAAGTACTAACCAGGCCCGACCGTGCTTAGCTACCGAGATCAGACGAGATCGGGCGTGTTCGCAGTGGTGTGGACGTAAACAATTGCTCCTGGCACCAGACAGGACTTTAAACAGGAGAAAGGATCATTTTTTTTACCCCAAATGAAAATAGATTACAGTACCTGGTATTCCCAGGCGGTCTCCCATTCAAGTCCTAACCAGGCCCGACCGTGCTTAGCTTCCGAGATCAGACGTGTTCCCGTTGGTGTGGCCGTAAGCAATTGCTCCTGGCACCAGACAGGACTTTAAACAGGAGAAAGGATGATTTTTTTTACCCCAAATGAAAATAGCTTACAGCACCTGGTATTCCCAGGCGGTCTCCCATCCAAGTACTAACCAGGCCCGACCGTGCTTAGCTTCCGAGATCAGACGAGATCGGGCGTGTTCACGGTGATGTGGCCGTAAGCAATTGCTCCTGGCACCAGACAGGACTTTAAACAGGAGAAAGGATGATTTTTTTTACCACAAATGAAAATAGCTTACAGCACCTGGTATTCCTAGGCGGTCTCCCATCCAGGTACTAACCAGGCCCGTCCGTGCTTAGCTTCCGAGATCAGGCGTGTTCGCAGTGGTGTGGCCGTAAGCAATTTCTCCTAGCACCAGACAGGACTTTAAACAGGAGAAAGGATGATTTTTTTTACCCCAAATGAAAATAGCTTACAGCACCTGGTATTCCCAGGCGGTCTCCCATCCAGGTACTAACCAGGCCCGTCCGTGCTTAGATTCCGAGATCAGGCGTGTTCGCAGTGGTGTGGCCGTAAGCAATTGCTCCTAGCACCAGACAGGACTTTAAACAGGAGAAAGGATGATTTTTTTTACCCCAAATGAATATAGCTTACAGCACCTGGTATTGCCAGGCGGTCTCCCATCCAGGTACTAACCAGGCCCGACCGTGCTTAGCTTCCGTGATCAGACGAGATCGGGCGTGTTCGCAGTGGTGTGGCCGTAAGCAATTGCTCATGGCACCAGAAAGGACTTTAAACAGGAGAAAGGATCATTTTTTTTACCCCAAATGAAAATAGATTACAGCACCTGGTATTCCCAGGCGGTCTCCCATCCAAGTACTAACCAGGCCCGACCGTGCTTAGCTTCCGATATCAGACGAGATCGGGCGTGTTCACGGTGGTGTGGCCGTAAGCAATTGCTCCTGGCACCAGACAGGACTTTAAACAGGAGAAAGGATGATTTTTTTTACCCCAAATGAAAATAGCTTACAGCACCTTGTATTCCCAGGCGGTCTCCCATCCAGGTACTAACCAGGCCCGACCGTGCTTAGCTTCCGAGATCAGACGAGATCGGGCGTGTTCGCAGTGGTGTGGTCGTAAGCAATTGCTCCTGGCACCAGACAGGACTTTAAACAGGAGAAAGGACGATTTTTTTTACCCCAAATGAAAATAGATTACAGCACCTGGTATTCCCAGGCGGTCTCCCATCCAAGTACTAACCAGGCCCGACCGTGCTTAGCTTCCGATATCAGACGAGATCGGGCGTGTTCACGGTGGTGTGGCCGTAAGCAATTGCTCCTGGCACCAGACAGGACTTTAAACAGGAGAAAGGATGATTTTTTTTACCCCAAATGAAAATAGCTTACAGCACCTGGTATTCCCAGGCGGTCTCCCATCCAGGTACTAACCAGGCCCGACCGTGCTTAGCTTCCGAGATCAGACGAGATCGGGCGTTTTCGCAGTGGTGTGGCCGTAAGCAATTGCTCCTGGCACCAGAGAGGACTTTAAACAGGAGAAAGGACGATTTTTTTTACCCCAAATGAAAATAGCTTACAGCACCTGGTATTCCCAGGCGGTCTCCCATCCAGGTACTAACCAGGCCCGACCGTGCTTAGCTTCCGAGATCAGACGAGATCGGGCGTGTTCGCAGTGGTGTGGCCGTAAGCAATTGCTCCTGGCACCAGACAGGACTTTAAACAGGAGAAAGGATGATTTTTTTTACCCCAAATGAAAATAGCTTACAGCACCTGGTATTCCCAGGCGGTCTCCCATCCAGGTACTAACCAGGCCCGACCGTGCTTAGCTTCCGAGATCAGACGAGATCGGGCGTGTTCGCAGTGGTGTGGCCGTAAGCAATTGCTCATGGCACCAGACAGGACTTTAAACAGGAGAAAGGATCATTTTTTTTACCCCAAATGAAAATAGATTACAGCACCTGGTATTCCCAGGCGGTCTCCCATCCAAGTACTAACCAGGCCCGACCGTGCTTAGCTTCCGAGATCAGACGAGATCGGGCGTGTTCGCAGTGGTGTGGCCGTAAGCAATTGCTCCTGGCACCAGACAGGACTTTAAACAGGAGAAAGGATGATTTTTTTTACCCCAAATGAAAATGGCTTACAGCACCTGGTATTCCCAGGCGGTCTCCCATCCAGGTACTAACCAGGCCCGACCGTGCTTAGCTTCCGAGATCAGACGAGATCGGGCGTGTTCGCAGTGGTGTGGCCGTAAGCAATTGCTCCTGGCACCAGACAGGACTTTAAACAGGAGAAAGGATAATTTTTTTTTACCCCAAATGAAAATAGATCACAGCACCTGGTATTCCCAGGCGGTCTCCCATCCAAGTACTAACCAGGCCCGACCGTGCTTAGCTTCCGAGATCAGACGAGATCGGGCGTGTTCCCGGTGGTGTGGCTGTAAGCAATTTCTCCAGCACCTGATATTCCCAGGCGGTCTCCCATCCAGGTACTAACCAGGCCCGACCGTGCTTAGCTTCCGAGATCAGACGAGATCGGGCGTGTTCGCAGTGGTGTGGCCGTAAGCAATTGCTCCTGGCACCAGACAGGACTTTAAACAGGAGAAAGGATAATTTTTCTTTACCCCAAATGAAAATAGATCACAGCACCTGGTATTCCCAGGCGGTCTCCCATCCAAGTACTAACCAGGACCGACCGTGCTTAGCTTCCGAGATCAGACGAGATCGGGCGTGTTCCCGGTGGTGTGGCTGTAAGCAATTTCTCCAGCACCTGGTATTCCCAGGCGGTCTCCCATCCAGGTACTAACAAGGCCCGACCGTGCTTAGCTTCCGAGATCAGACGAGATCGGGCGTGTTCGCAGTGGTGTGGCCGTAAGCAATTGCTCCTGGCACCAGACAGGACTTTAAACAGGAGAAAGGATCATTTTTTTTACCCCAAATGAAAATAGCTTACAGCACCTGGTATTCCCAGGCGGTCCCCCATCCAAGTACTAACCAGGCCCGTCCGTGCTTAGCTTCCGAGATCAGGCGTGTTCGCAGTGGTGTGGCCGTAAGCAATTGCTCCTAGCACCAGACAGGACTTTAAACAGGAGAAAGGATGATTTTTTTTACCCCAAATGAAAATAGCTTACAGCACCTGGTATTCCCAGGCGGTCTCCCATCCAGGTACTAACCAGGCCCGTCCGTGCTTAGCTTCCGAGATCAGACGAGATCGGGCGTGTTCGCAGTGGTGTGGCCGTAAGCAATTGCTCATGGCACCAGACAGGACTTTAAACAGGAGAAAGGATAATTTTTTTTACCCCAAATGAAAATAGATTACAGCACCTGGTATTCCCAGGCGGTCTCCCATCCAGGTACTAACCAGGCCCGACCGTGCTTAGCTTCCGAGATCAGACGAGATCGGGCGTATTCGCAGTGGTGTGGCCGTAAGCAATTGCGCATGGCACCAGACAGGACTTTAAACAGGAGAAAGGATCATTTTTTTTACCCCAAATGAAAATAGATTACAGCACCTGGTATTCCCAGGCGGTCTCCCATCCAAGTACTAACCAGGCCCGACCGTGCTTAGCTTCCGATATCAGACGAGATCGGGCGTGTTCACGGTGGTGTGGCCGTCAGAAATTGCTCCTGGCACCAGACAGGACTTTAAACAGGAGAAAGGATGATTTATTTTACCCCAAATGAAAATAGCTTACAGCACCTGGTATTCCCAGGCGGTCTCCCATCCAGGTACTAACCAGGCCTGACCGTGCTTAGCTTCCGAGATCAGACGAGATCGGGCGTGTTCGCAGTGGTGTGGCCGTAAGCAATTGCTCCTGGCACCAGACAGGACTTTAAACAGGAGAAAGGATGATTTTTTTTACCCCAAATGAAAATAGCTTACAGCACCTGGTATTCCCAGGCGGTCTCCCATCCAGGTACTAACCAGGCCCGACCGTGCTTAGCTTCCGAGATCAGACGAGATCGGGCGTGTTCGCAGTGGTGTGGCCGTAAGCAATTGCTCCTGGCACCAGACAGGACTTTAAACAGGAGAAAGGATCATTTTTTTTTACCCCAAATGAAAATAGATCACAGCACCTGGTATTCCCAGGCGGTCTCCCATCCAAGTACTAACCAGGCCCGACCGTGCTTAGCTTCCGAGATCAGACGAGATCGGGCGTGTTCCCGGTGGTGTGGCTGTAAGCAATTTCTCCAGCACCTGGTATTCCCAGGCGGTCTCCCATCCAGGTACTAACCAGGCCCAACCGTGCTTAGCTTCCGAGATCAGACGAGATCGGGCGTGTTCGCAGTGGTGTGGCCGTAAGCAATTGCTCATGGCACCAGACAGGACTTTAAAAAGGAGAAAGGATCATTTTTTTTACCCCAAATGAAAATAGATTACAGCACCTGGTATTCCCAGGCGGTCTCCCATCCAAGTACTAACCAGGCCCAACCGTGCTTAGCTTCCGAGATCAGACGAGATCGGGCGTGTTCACAGTGGTGTGGCCGTAAGCAATTGCTCCTGGCACCAGACAGGACTTTAAACAGGAGAAAGGATGATTTTTTTTACCCCAAATGAAAATAGCTTACAGCACCTGGTATTCCCAGGCGGTCTCCCATCCAGGTACTAACCAGGCCCGACCGTGCTCAGCTTCCGAGATCAGACGAGATCGGGCGTGTTCGCAGTGGTGTGGCCGTAAGCAATTGCTCCTGGCACCAGACAGGACTTTAAACAGGAGAAAGGATCATTTTTTTTACCCCAAATGAAAATAGCTTACAGCACCTGGTATTCCCAGGCGGTCTCCCATCCAGGTACTAACCAGGCCCGACCGTGCTCAGCTTCCGAGATCAGACGAGATTGGGCGTGTTCGCAGTGGTGTGGCCGTAAGCAATTGCTCCTGGCACCAGACAGGACTTTAAACAGGAGAAAGGATAATTTTTTTTACCCCAATTGAAAATAGATTACAGCACCTGGTATTACCAGGCGGTCTCCCATCCAAGTACTAACCAGGCCTGACCGTGCTTAGCTTCCGAGATCAGACGAGATCGGGCGTGTTCACGGTGGTGTGGCCGTAAGCAATTCCTCCTGGCACCAGACAGGACTTTAAACAGGAGAAAGGATGATTTTTTTTACCCCAAATGAAAATAGCTTACAGCACCTGGTATTCCCAGGCGGTCTCCCATCCAGGTACTAACCAGGCCCGACCGTGCTTAGCTTCCGAGATCAGACGAGATCGGGCGTGTTCGCAGTGGTGTGGCCGTAAGCAATTGGTCTTGGCACCAGACAGGACTTTAAACAGGAGAAAGGATCATTTTTTTTACCCCAAATGAACATAGATTACAGCACCTGGTATTCCCATGCGGTCTCCCATCCAAGTACTACCCAGGCCCGACCGTGCTTAGCTTCCGAGATCAGACGAGATCGGGCGTGTTCACGGTGGTGTGGCCGTAAGCAATTGCTATTGGCACCAGACAGGACTTTAAACAGGAGAAAGGATCATTTTTTTTACCCCAAATGAAAATAGCTTACAGCACCTGGTATTCCCAGGAGGTCTCCCATCCAGGTACTAAGCAGGCCCGACCATGCTTAGCTTCGGAGATCAGACGAGATCGGGCGTGTTCGCAGTGGAGTGGCCGTAAGCAATTGCTCCTGGCACCAGACAGGACTTTAAACAGGAGAAAGGATCATTTTTTTTACCCCAAATGAAAATAGATTACAGCACCTGGTATTCCCAGGCGGTTTCCCATCCAAGTACTAACCAGGCCCGACCGCGCTTAGCTTCCGAGATCAGACGAGATCGGGCGTGTTCACGGTGGTGTGGCCGTAAGCAATTACTCCTGGCACCAGACAGGACTTTAAACAGGAGAAAGGATCATTTTTTTTACCCCAAATGAAAATAGCTTACAGCACGTGGTATTCCCAGGCGGTCTCCCATCCAGGTAGTAACCAGGCCCGACCGTGCTTAGCTTCCGAGATCAGACGAGATCGGGCGTGTTCGCAGTGGTGTGGCCGTAAGCAATTGGTCCTGGAACCAGACAGGACTTTAAACAGGAGAAAGGATCATTTTTTTTACCCCAAATGAAAATAGATTACAGCACCTGGTATTCACAGGCGGTCTCCCATCCAAGTACTAACCAGGCCCGACCGTGCTTAGCTTCCGAGATCAGACGAGATCGGGCGTGTTCACGGTGGTGTGGCCGTAAGCAATTGCTCCTGGCACCAGACAGGACTTTAAACAGGAGAAATGATCATTTTTTTTACCCCAAATGAAAATAGCTTACAGCACCTGGTATTCCCAGGCGGTCTCCCATCCAGGTACTAACCAGGCCCGACCATGCTTAGCTTCCGAGATCAGACGAGATCGGGCGTGGTCGCAGTGGTGTGGCCGTAAGCAATTGCTCCTGGCACCAGACAGGACTTTAAACAGGAGAAAGTATTATTTTTTTTACCCCAAATGAAAATAGATTACAGCACCTGGTATTCCCAGGCGGTTCCCCATCCAAGTACTAACCAGGCCCGACCGTGCTTAGCTTCCGAGATCAGACGAGATCGGGCGTGTTCACGGTGGTGTGGCCGTAAGCAATAACTCCTGGCACCAGACAGGACTTTAAACAGGAGAAAGGATCATTTTTTTTACCCCAAATGAAAATAGCTTACAGCACCTGGTATTCCCAGGCGGTCTCCCATCCAGGTACTAACCAGGCCCGACCGTGCTTAGCTTCCGAGATCAGACGAGATCGGGCGTGTTCACGGTGGTGTGGCCGTAAGCAATTGCTCCTGGCACCAGACAGGACTTTAAACAGTTGAAAGGATGATTTTTTTTACCCCAAATGAAAATAGCTTACAGCACCTGGTATTCCCAGGCGGTCTCCCATCCAGGTACTAACCAGGCCCGACCGTGCTTAGCTTCCGAGATCAGACGAGATCGGGCGTGTTCGCAGTGGTGTGGCCGTAAGCAATTACTCCTGGCACCAGACAGGACTTTAAACAGGAGAAAGGATGATTTTTTTTACCCCAAATGAAAATAGCTTACAGCACCTGGTATTCCCAGGCGGTCTCCCATTCAGGTACTAAGCAGGCCCGACCATGCTTAGCTTCCGAGATCAGACGAGATCAGGCGTGTTCGCAGTGGTATGGCCGAAAGCAATTGCTCCTGGCACCAGACAGGACTTTAAACAGGAGAAAGGATCATTTTTTTTACCCCAAATGAAAATAGATTACAGCACCTGGTATTCCCAGGCGGTTTCCCATCCAAGTACTAACCAGGCCCGACCGTGCTTAGCTTCCGAGATCAGACGAGATCGGGCGTGTTCACGTTGGTGTGGCCGTAAGCAATTACTCCTGGCACCAGACAGGACTTTAAACAGGAGAAAGGATGATTTTTTTTACCCCAAATGAAAATAGCTTACAGCACCTGGTATTCCCAGGCGGTCTCCCATCCAAGTACTAACCAGGCCTGACCGTGCTTAGCTTCCGAGATCAGACAAGGTCGGGCGTGTTCACGGTGGTGTGGCCGTAAGCAATTGCTCCTGGCACCAGACAGGACTTTAAACAGGAGAAAGGATCATTTTTTTTACCCCAAATGAAAATAGATTACAGCACCTGGTATTCCCATGCGGTCTCCCAACCAAGTACTAACCAGGCCCGACCGTGCTTAGCTTCCGAGATCAGACGAGATCGGGCTTGTTCACGGTGGTGTGGCCGTAAACAATTGCTCCTGGCACCAGACAGGACTTTAAACAGGAGAAAGGATGATTTTTTTTACCCGAAATGAAAATAGCTTACAGCACCTGGTATTCCCAGGCGGTCTCCCATCCAGGTACTAAGCAGGCCTGACCATGCTTAGCTTCGGAGATCAGACGAGATCGGGCGTGTTCGCAGTGGTGTGGCCGTAAGCAATTGCTCCTGGCACCAGACAGGACTTTAAACAGGAGAAAGGATGATTTATTTTTACCCCAAATGAAAATAGCTTACAGCACCTGGTATTCCCAGGCGGTCTCCCATCCAGGTACTAACCAGGCCCGACCGTGCTTAGCTTCCGAGATCAGACGAGATCGGGCGTGTTCACGGTGGTGTGGCCGTAAGCAATTGCTTCTGGCACCAGACAGGACTTTAAACGGGAGAAAGGATGATTTTTTTTACCCCAAATGAATATAGCTTACAGCACCTGGTATTCCCAAGCGGTCTGCCATCCAGGTACTAACCAGGCCCGACCGTGCTTAGCTTCCGAGATCAGACGAGATCGGGCGTGTTCGCAGTTGTGTGGCCGTAAGCAATTGCTCCTGGCACCAGACAGGACTTTAAACAGGAGAAAGGATCATTTTTTTTACCCCAAATGAAATTAGATTACAGCACCTGGTATTCCCAGGCGGTCTCCCATCCAAGTACTAACCAGGCCTGACCATGCTTAGCTTCCGAGATCAGACGAGATCGGGCGTGTTCACGGTGGTGTGGCCATAAGCAATTGCTCGTGGCACCAGACAGGACTTTAAACAGGAGAAAGGATCATTTTTTTTTACCCCAAATGAAAATAGCTTACAGCACGTGGTATTCCCAGGCGGTCTCCCATCCAGGTACTAACCAGGCCCGACCGTGCTTAGCTTCCGAGATCAGACGAGATCGGGCGTGTTCACGGTGGTGTGGCCGTAAGCAATTACTCCTGGCACCAGACAGGACTTTAAACAGGAGAAAGGATGATTTTTTTTACCCCAAATGAAAATAGCTTACAGCACCTGGTATTCCCAGGCGGTCTCCCATCCAGGTACTAACCAGGCCCGACCGTGCTTAGCTTCCGAGATCAGACGAGATCGGGCGTGTTCGCAGTGGTGTGGCCGTAAGCAATTGCTCATGGCACCAGACAGGACTTTAAACAGGAGAAAGGATCATTTTTTTTACCCCAAATGAAAATAGATTACAGCACCTGGTATTCCCAGGCGGTCTCCCATCCAAGTACTAACCAGGCCCGACCGTGCTTAGCTTCCGAGATCAGACGAGATCGGGCGTGTTCGCAGTGGTGTGGCCGTAAGCAATTGCTCCTGGCACCAGACAGGACTTTAAACAGGAGAAAGGATGATTTTTTTTACCCCAAATGAAAATGGCTTACAGCACCTGGTATTCCCAGGCGGTCTCCCATCCAGGTACTAACCAGGCCCGACCGTGCTTAGCTTCCGAGATCAGACGAGATCGGGCGTGTTCGCAGTGGTGTGGCCGTAAGCAATTGCTCCTGGCACCAGACAGGACTTTAAACAGGAGAAAGGATAATTTTTTTTTACCCCAAATGAAAATAGATCACAGCACCTGGTATTCCCAGGCGGTCTCCCATCCAAGTACTAACCAGGCCCGACCGTGCTTAGCTTCCGAGATCAGACGAGATCGGGCGTGTTCCCGGTGGTGTGGCTGTAAGCAATTTCTCCAGCACCTGATATTCCCAGGCGGTCTCCCATCCAGGTACTAACCAGGCCCGACCGTGCTTAGCTTCCGAGATCAGACGAGATCGGGCGTGTTCGCAGTGGTGTGGCCGTAAGCAATTGCTCCTGGCACCAGACAGGACTTTAAACAGGAGAAAGGATAATTTTTCTTTACCCCAAATGAAAATAGATCACAGCACCTGGTATTCCCAGGCGGTCTCCCATCCAAGTACTAACCAGGACCGACCGTGCTTAGCTTCCGAGATCAGACGAGATCGGGCGTGTTCCCGGTGGTGTGGCTGTAAGCAATTTCTCCAGCACCTGGTATTCCCAGGCGGTCTCCCATCCAGGTACTAACAAGGCCCGACCGTGCTTAGCTTCCGAGATCAGACGAGATCGGGCGTGTTCGCAGTGGTGTGGCCGTAAGCAATTGCTCCTGGCACCAGACAGGACTTTAAACAGGAGAAAGGATCATTTTTTTTACCCCAAATGAAAATAGCTTACAGCACCTGGTATTCCCAGGCGGTCCCCCATCCAAGTACTAACCAGGCCCGTCCGTGCTTAGCTTCCGAGATCAGGCGTGTTCGCAGTGGTGTGGCCGTAAGCAATTGCTCCTAGCACCAGACAGGACTTTAAACAGGAGAAAGGATGATTTTTTTTACCCCAAATGAAAATAGCTTACAGCACCTGGTATTCCCAGGCGGTCTCCCATCCAGGTACTAACCAGGCCCGTCCGTGCTTAGCTTCCGAGATCAGACGAGATCGGGCGTGTTCGCAGTGGTGTGGCCGTAAGCAATTGCTCATGGCACCAGACAGGACTTTAAACAGGAGAAAGGATAATTTTTTTTACCCCAAATGAAAATAGATTACAGCACCTGGTATTCCCAGGCGGTCTCCCATCCAGGTACTAACCAGGCCCGACCGTGCTTAGCTTCCGAGATCAGACGAGATCGGGCGTGTTCACGGTGGTGTGGCCGTAAGCAATTACTCCTGGCACCAGACAGGACTTTAAACAGGAGAAAGGATGATTTTTTTTACCCCAAATGAAAATAGCTTACAGCACCTGGTATTCCCAGGCGGTCTCCCATCCAGGTACTAACCAGGCCCGACCGTGCTTAGCTTCCGAGATCAGACGAGATCGGGCGTGTTCTCAGTGGTGTGGCCGTAAGCAATTGCTCCTGGCACCAGACAGGACTTTAAACAGGAGAAAGGATCATTTTTTTTACCCCAAATGAAAATAGATTACAGTACCTGGTATTCCCAGGCGGTCTCCCATCCAAGTACTAACCAGGCCTGACCATGCTTAGCTTCCGAGATCAGACGAGATCGGGCGTGTTCACGGAGGTGTGGCAGTAAGCAATTGCTCAAGGCACCAGACAGGACTTTAAACAGGAGAAAGGATGATTTTTTTTACCCCAAATGAAAATAGCTTACAGCACCTGGTATTCCCAGGCGGTCTCCCATCCAGGTACTAACCAGGCCCGACCGTGCTTAGCTTCCGAGATCAGACGAGATCGGGCGTGTTCGCAGTGGTGTGGCCGTAAGCAATTGCTCATGGCACCAGACAGGACTTTAAACAGGAGAAAGGATCATTTTTTTTACCCCAAATGAAAATAGATTACAGCACCTGGTATTCCCAGGCGGTCTCCCATCCAAGTACTAACCAGGCCCGACCGTGCTTAGCTTCCGATATCAGACGAGATCGGGCGTGTTCACGGTGGTGTGGCCGTAAGCAATTGCTCCTGGCACCAGACAGGACTTTAAACAGGAGAAAGGATGATTTTTTTTACCCCAAATGAAAATAGCTTACAGCACCTGGTATTCCCAGGCGGTCTCCCATCCAGGTACTAACCAGGCCCGACCGTGCTTAGCTTCCGAGATCAGACGAGATCGGGCGTTTTCGCAGTGGTGTGGCCGTAAGCAATTGCTCCTGGCACCAGAGAGGACTTTAAACAGGAGAAAGGACGATTTTTTTTACCCCAAATGAAAATAGCTTACAGCACCTGGTATTCCCAGGCGGTCTCCCATCCAGGTACTAACCAGGCCCGACCGTGGTTAGCTTCCGAGATCAGACGAGATCGGGCGTGTTCGCAGTGGTGTGGCCGTAAGCAATTGCTCCTGGCACCAGACAGGACTTTAAACAGGAGAAAGGATGATTTTTTTTACCCCAAATGAAAATAGCTTACAGCACCTGGTATTCCCAGGCGGTCTCCCATCCAGGTACTAACCAGGCCCGACCGTGCTTAGCTTCCGAGATCAGACGAGATCGGGCGTGTTCGCAGTGGTGTGGCCGTAAGCAATTGCTCATGGCACCAGACAGGACTTTAAACAGGAGAAAGGATCATTTTTTTTACCCCAAATGAAAATAGATTACAGCACCTGGTATTCCCAGGCGGTCTCCCATCCAAGTACTAACCAGGCCCGACCGTGCTTAGCTTCCGAGATCAGACGAGATCGGGCGTGTTCGCAGTGGTGTGGCCGTAAGCAATTGCTCCTGGCACCAGACAGGACTTTAAACAGGAGAAAGGATGATTTTTTTTACCCCAAATGAAAATGGCTTACAGCACCTGGTATTCCCAGGCGGTCTCCCATCCAGGTACTAACCAGGCCCGACCGTGCTTAGCTTCCGAGATCAGACGAGATCGGGCGTGTTCGCAGTGGTGTGGCCGTAAGCAATTGCTCCTGGCACCAGACAGGACTTTAAACAGGAGAAAGGATAATTTTTTTTTACCCCAAATGAAAATAGATCACAGCACCTGGTATTCCCAGGCGGTCTCCCATCCAAGTACTAACCAGGCCCGACCGTGCTTAGCTTCCGAGATCAGACGAGATCGGGCGTGTTCCCGGTGGTGTGGCTGTAAGCAATTTCTCCAGCACCTGATATTCCCAGGCGGTCTCCCATCCAGGTACTAACCAGGCCCGACCGTGCTTAGCTTCCGAGATCAGACGAGATCGGGCGTGTTCGCAGTGGTGTGGCCGTAAGCAATTGCTCCTGGCACCAGACAGGACTTTAAACAGGAGAAAGGATAATTTTTCTTTACCCCAAATGAAAATAGATCACAGCACCTGGTATTCCCAGGCGGTCTCCCATCCAAGTACTAACCAGGACCGACCGTGCTTAGCTTCCGAGATCAGACGAGATCGGGCGTGTTCCCGGTGGTGTGGCTGTAAGCAATTTCTCCAGCACCTGGTATTCCCAGGCGGTCTCCCATCCAGGTACTAACCAGGCCCGACCGTGCTTAGCTTCCGAGATCAGGCGTGTTCGCAGTGGTGTGGCCGTAAGCAATTGCTCCTGGCACCAGACAGGACTTTAAACAGGAGAAAGGATGATTTTTTTTACCCCAAATGAAAATAGATTACAGCACCTGGTATTCCCAGGCGGTCTCCCATCCAAGTACTAACCAGGCCTGAACGTGCTTAGCTTCCGAGATCAGACGAGATCGGGCGTGTTCACGGTGGTGTAAGCAATTGCTCCGGGCACCAGACAGGACTTAAAACAGGAGAAAGGATGATTTTTTTTACCCCAAATGAAAATAGCTTACAGCACCTGGTATTCCCAGGCGGTCTCCCATCCAGGTACTAACCAGGCCCGACCGTGCTTAGCTTCCGAGATCAGGCGTGTTCGCAGTGGTGTGGCCGTAAGCAATTGCTCCTGGCACCAGACAGGACTTTAAACAGGAGAAAGGATCATTTTTTTTTACCCCAAATGAAAATAGATTACAGCACCTGGTATTCCCAGGCGGTCTCCCATCCAAGTACTAACCAGGCCTGAACGTGCTTAGCTTCCGAGATCAGACGAGATCGGGCGTGTTCACGGTGGTGTGGCCGTAAGCAATTGCTCCGGGCACCAGACAGGACTTTAAACAGGAGAAAGGATGATTTTTTTTACCCCAAATGAAAATGGCTTACGGCACCTGGTATTCTCAGTCGGTCTCCCATCCAGGTACTAACCAGGCCCGACCATGCTTAGCTTCCGAGATCAAACGAGATCGGGCGTGTTCGCAGTGGTGTGCCCGTAAGCAATTGCTCCTGGCACCAGACAGGACTTTAAACAGGAGAAAGGATCATTTTTTTTACCCCAAATAAAAATAGATTACAGCACCTGGTATTCCCAGGCGGTCTCCCATCGAAGTACTAACCAGGCCCGACCGTGCTTAGCTTCCGAGATCAGACGAGATCGGGCGTGTTCTCGGTGGTGTGGCCGTATGCAATTGCTCCTGGCACCAGACAGGACTTTAAACAGGAGAAAGGATCATTTTTTTTTACCCCAAATGATAATTGCTTACAGCACCTTGTATTCCCAGGCGGTCTCCCATCCAGGTACTAACCAGGCCCGACCGTGCTTAGCATCCGAGATCAGACGAGATCGGGCATGTTCGCAGTGGTCTGTCCGTAAGCAATTGCTCCTGGCACCAGACAGGCCTTTAAACAGGAGAAAGGATCATTTTTTTTACCCCAAATGAAAATAGATTATAGCACCTGGTATTCCCAGGCGGTCTCCCATCCAAGTACTAACCAGGCCCGACCGTGCTTAGCTTCCGAGATCAGACGAGATCGGGCGTGTTCACGGTGGTGTGGCCGTAAGCAATTGCTCCTGGCACCAGACAGGACTTTAAACAGGAGAAAGGATCATTTTTTTTACCCCAAATGAAAATAGATTACAGCACCTGGTATTCCCAGGCGGTCTCCCATCCAAGTACTAACCAGCCCCGACCGTGCTTAGCTTCCGAGATCAGACGAGATCGGGCGTGTTCACGGTGGTGTGGCCGTAAGCAATTGCTCCTGGCACCAGACAGGACATTAAACAGGAGAAAGGATGATTTTTTTTACCCCAAATGAAAATAGCTTACAGCACCTGGTATTCCCAGGCGGTCTCCCATCCAGGTACTAACCAGGCCCGACCGTGCTTAGCTTCCGAGATCAGACGAGATCGGGCGTGTTCGCAGTGGTGTGGCCGTAAGCAATTGCTCTTGGCACCAGACAGGACTTTAAACAGGTGAAAGGATATTTTTTTACCCCAAATGAAAATAGAATACAGTACCTGGTATTCCCAGGCGGTCTCCCATCCAAGTACTAACCAGGCCTGACCATGCTTAGCTTCCGAGATCAGACGAGATCGGGCGTGTTCACGGAGGTGTGGCAGTAAGCAATTGCTCAAGGCACCAGACAGGACTTTAAACAGGAGAAAGGATGATTTTTTTTACCCCAAATGAAAATAGCTTACAGCACCTGGTATTCCCAGGCGGTCTCCCATCCAGGTACTAACCAGGCCCGACCGTGCTTAGCTTCCGAGATCAGGCGTGTTCGCAGTGGTGTGGCCGTAAGCAATTGCTCCAGGCACCAGACAGGACTTTAAACAGGAGAAAGGATGATTTTTTTTACCCCAAATGAAAATAGCTTACAGCACCTGGTATTCCCAGGCGGTCTCCCATCCAGGTACTAACCAGACCCGACCGTGCTTAGCTTCCGAGATCAGACGAGATCGGGCGTGTTCGCAGTGGTGTGGCCGTAAGCAATTGCTCCTGGCACCAGACAGGACTTTAAACAGGAGAAAGGATGATTTTTTTTACCCCAAATGAAAATAGCTTACAGCACCTGCTATTCCCATGCGGTCTCCCATCCAGGTACTAACCAGACCCGACCGTGCTTAGCATCCGAGATCAGACGAGATCGGGCGTGTTCGCAGTGGTGTGGCCGTAAGCAATTGCTCCTGGCACCAGACAGGACTTTAAACAGGAGAAAGGATGATTTTTTTTACCCCAAATGAAACTAGATTACAGCACCTGGTATTCCCAGGCGGTCTCCCATCCAAGTACTACCCAAGCCCGACCGTGCTTAGCTTCCGAGATCAGACGAGATCGGGCGTGTTCACGGTGGTGTGGCCGTAAGCAATTGCTCTTGGCACCAGACAGGACTTTAAACAGGAGAAAGGATGATTTTTTTTACCCCAAATGAAAATAGCTTACAGCACCTGGTATTCCCAGGCGGTCTCCCATCCAGGTAATAACCAGGCCCGACCGTGCTTCGCTTCCGAGATCAGACGAGATCGGGCGTGTTCGCAGTGGTGTGCCCGTAAGCAATTGCTCCTGGCACCAGACAGGACTTTAAACAGGAGAAAGGATCATTTTTTTTACCCCAAATAAAAATAGATTACAGCACCTGGTATTCCCAGGCGGTCTCCCATCGAAGTACTAACCAGGCCCGACCGTGCTTAGCTTCCGAGATCAGACGAGATCGGGCGTGTTCTCGGTGGTGTGGCCGTATGCAATTGCTCCTGGCACCAGACAGGACTTTAAACAGGAGAAAGGATCATTTTTTTTACCCCAAATGATAATTGCTTACAGCACCTTGTATTCCCAGGCGGTCTCCCATCCAGGTACTAACCAGGCCCGACCGTGCTTAGCATCCGAGATCAGACGAGATCGGGCGTGTTCGCAGTGGTCTGTCCGTAAGCAATTGCTCCTGGCACCAGACAGGCCTTTAAACAGGAGAAAGGATCATTTTTTTTACCCCAAATGAAAATAGATTATAGCACCTGGTATTCCCAGGCGGTCTCCCATCCAAGTACTAACCAGGCCCGACCGTGCTTAGCTTCCGAGATCAGACGAGATCGGGCGTGTTCACGGTGGTGTGGCCGTAAGCAATTGCTCCTGGCACCAGACAGGACTTTAAACAGGAGAAAGGATGATTTTTTTTACCCCAAATGAAAATAGCTTACAGCACCTGGTATTCCCAGGCGGTCTCCCATCCAGGTACTAACCAGGCCCGACCGTGCTTAGCTTCCGAGATCAGACGAGATCGGGCGTGTTCGCAGTGGTGTGGCCGTAAGCAATTGCTCCTGGCACCAGACAGGACTTTAAACGGGAGAAAGGATCATTTTTTTTACCCCAAATGAAAATAGATTACAGCACCTGGTATTCCCAGGCGGTCTCCCATCCAAGTACTAACCAGCCCCGACCGTGCTTAGCTTCCGAGATCAGACGAGATCGGGCGTGTTCACGGTGGTGTGGCCGTAAGCAATTGCTCCTGGCACCAGACAGGACATTAAACAGGAGAAAGGATGATTTTTTTTACCCCAAATGAAAATAGCTTACAGCACCTGGTATTCCCAGGCGGTCTCCCATCCAGGTACTAACCAGGCCCGACCGTGCTTAGCTTCCGAGATCAGACGAGATCGGGCGTGTTCGCAGTGGTGTGGCCGTAAGCAATTGCTCTTGGCACCAGACAGGACTTTAAACAGGTGAAAGGATCATTTTTTTTACCCCAAATGAAAATAGAATACAGTACCTGGTATTCCCAGGCGGTCTCCCATCCAAGTACTAACCAGGCCTGACCATGCTTAGCTTCCGAGATCAGACGAGATCGGGCGTGTTCACGGAGGTGTGGCAGTAAGCAATTGCTCAAGGCACCAGACAGGACTTTAAACAGGAGAAAGGATGATTTTTTTTACCCCAAATGAAAATAGCTTACAGCACCTGGTATTCCCAGGCGGTCTCCCATCCAGGTACTAACCAGACCCGACCGTGCTTAGCTTCCGAGATCAGACGAGATCGGGCGTGTTCGCAGTGGTGTGGCCGTAAGCAATTGCTCCTGGCACCAGACAGGACTTTAAACAGGAGAAAGGATGATTTTTTTTACCCCAAATGAAAATAGCTTACAGCACCTGCTATTCCCATGCGGTCTCCCATCCAGGTACTAACCAGACCCGACCGTGCTTAGCATCCGAGATCAGACGAGATCGGGCGTGTTCGCAGTGGTGTGGCCGTAAGCAATTGCTCCTGGCACCAGACAGGACTTTAAACAGGAGAAAGGATGATTTTTTTTACCCCAAATGAAACTAGATTACAGCACCTGGTATTCCCAGGCGGTCTCCCATCCAAGTACTACCCAAGCCCGACCGTGCTTAGCTTCCGAGATCAGACGAGATCGGGCGTGTTCACGGTGGTGTGGCCGTAAGCAATTGCTCTTGGCACCAGACAGGACTTTAAACAGGAGAAAGGATGATTTTTTTTACCCCAAATGAAAATAGCTTACAGCACCTGGTATTCCCAGGCGGTCTCCCATCCAGGTAATAACCAGGCCCGACCGTGCTTCGCTTCCGAGATCAGACGAGATCGGGCGTGTTCGCAGTGGTGTGGCCGTAAGCAATTGCTCCTGGCACCAGACAGGACTTTAAACAGGAGGAAGGATCATTTTTTTTACCCCAAATGAAAATAGATTACAGCACCTGGTATTCCCAGGCGGTCTCCCATCCAAGTACTAACCAGGCCCGACCGTGCTTAGCTTCCGAGATCAGACGAGATCGGGCGTGTTCACGGTGGTGTGGCCGTAAGCAATTGATCTTGGCACCAGACAGGACTTTAAACAGGAGAAAGGATCATTTTTTTTACCCCAAATGAAAATATCTTACAGCACCTGGTATTCCCAGGCGGTCTCCCATCCAGGTAATAACCAGGCCCGACCGTGCTTCGCTTCCGAGATCAGACGAGATCGGGCGTGTTCGCAGTGGTGTGGCCGTAAGCAATTGCTCCTGGCACCAGACAGGACTTTAAACAGGAGAAAGGATGATTTTTTTTACCCCAGATGAAAATAGCTTACAGCACCTGGTATTCCCAGGCGGTCTCCCATCCAGGTACTAACCAGGCCCGACCGTGCTTAGCTTCCGAGATCAGACGAGATCGGGCGTGTTCGCAGTGGTGTGGCCGTAAGCAATTGCTCCTGGCACCAGACAGGACTTTAAACAGGAGAAAGGATGATTTTTTTTACCCCAAATGAAAATAGCTTACAGCACCTGCTATTCCCATGCGGTCTCCCATCCAGGTACTAACCAGACCCGACCGTGCTTAGCATCCGAGATCAGACGAGATCGGGCGTGTTCGCAGTGGTGTGGCCGTAAGCAATTGCTCCTGGCACCAGACAGGACTTTAAACAGGAGAAAGGATGATTTTTTTTACCCCAAATGAAACTAGATTACAGCACCTGGTATTCCCAGGCGGTCTCCCATCCAAGTACTACCCAAGCCCGACCGTGCTTAGCTTCCGAGATCAGACGAGATCGGGCGTGTTCACGGTGGTGTGGCCGTAAGCAATTGCTCTTGGCACCAGACAGGACTTTAAACAGGAGAAAGGATGATTTTTTTTACCCCAAATGAAAATAGCTTACAGCACCTGGTATTCCCAGGCGGTCTCCCATCCAGGTAATAACCAGGCCCGACCGTGCTTCGCTTCCGAGATCAGACGAGATCGGGCGTGTTCGCAGTGGTGTGGCCGTAAGCAATTGCTCCTGGCACCAGACAGGACTTTAAACAGGAGGAAGGATCATTTTTTTTACCCCAAATGAAAATAGATTACAGCACCTGGTATTCCCAGGCGGTCTCCCATCCAAGTACTAACCAGGCCCGACCGTGCTTAGCTTCCGAGATCAGACGAGATCGGGCGTGTTCACGGTGGTGTGGCCGTAAGCAATTGATCTTGGCACCAGACAGGACTTTAAACAGGAGAAAGGATGATTTTTTTTACCCCAAATGAAAATATCTTACAGCACCTGGTATTCCCAGGCGGTCTCCCATCCAGGTAATAACCAGGCCCGACCGTGCTTCGCTTCCGAGATCAGACGAGATCGGGCGTGTTCGCAGTGGTGTGGCCGTAAGCAATTGCTCCTGGCACCAGACAGGACTTTAAACAGGAGAAAGGATGATTTTTTTTACCCCAGATGAAAATAGCTTACAGCACCTGGTATTCCCAGGCGGTCTCCCATCCAGGTACTAACCAGGCCCGACCGTGCTTAGCTTCCGAGATCAGACGAGATCGGGCGTGTTCGCAGTGGTGTGGCCGTAAGCAATTGCTCCTGGCACCAGACAGGACTTTAAACAGGAGAAAGGATCATTTTTTTTACCCCAAATGAAAATAGATTACAGCACCTGGTATTCCCAGGCGGTCTCCCATCCAAGTACTAACCAGGCCCGACCGTGCTTAGCTTCCGAGATCAGACGAGATCGGGCGTGGTCACGGTGGTGTGGCCGTAAGCAATTGCTCTTGGCACCAGACAGGACTTTAAACAGGAGAAAGGATGATTTTTTTTACCCCAAATGAAATTAGCTTACAGCACCTGGTATTCCCAGGCGGTCTCCCATCCAGGTAATAACCAGGCCCGACCGTGCTTCGCATCCGAGATCAGACGAGATCGGGCGTGTTCGCAGTGGTGTGGCCGTAAGCAATTGCTCCTGGCACCAGACAGGACTTTAAACAGGAGAAAGGATCATTTTTTTTTACCCCAAATGAAAATAGATTACAGCACCTGGTATTCCCAGGCGGTCTCCCATCCAAGTACTAACCAGGCCCGTCCGTGCTTAGCTTCCGAGATCAGACGAGATCGGGCGTGTTCACGGTGGTGTGGCCGTAATCAATTGCTCCTGGCACCAGACAGGACTTTAAACAGGAGAAAGGATGAT
>NC_140271.1:19322382-19334882 GCF_964030765.1 Micromesistius poutassou | reverse complement strand
TTAAAACACTAATTGACAAAACAAAAAATAGTAATCAGTCACCCTGCTGACCACTTTGCCGCATCTCCAGCCCGCAGGCGCCCCCTTCGATTCATCCGAAATCCAACTCCACTTCCCCATCGTCTCTAGGCACAACAAAAGTGCTCCCCTCCACAAACCCTCCGAGGAACTCCTCTTCCCCAATATAACTATAAACCATATTCACATCTCTTCTCATTATACTTTTAAAAACACTCCATACCTCAACTCTCTTCTTCTCATAATGGGCCAAATTCCTCCTGAGCTTGACAGCAAACCTTGCGTGGCTTAAAACATAATTTAACAGATTAACATTGCAACCTTCCACCTTACTTGTCACCCCAAACAGCCACAACTCTATCCATTCCTTTCTCTCCACAAACCCTCCACCCCAACATCTGTTTATTAATCCTTTAATTTTCACAAAGTATCCCTCCAACTCACAACATTCAACAAACTCATGCATACACGTTTCCACCCCCACTCCGCACACATCACATTCCTTCCTCACATTCACATCAAACCTGCTGATTATTAAATTGTTAAACACCCTATTGTGCCGTAAAAGGAAATCAAAATTTTCACATTCAATACAGTTCCATTTCACTCTTAAATTCCTCCATATTCCCCCTACATCCATATCACTCATCATTCTAACCCATACTTTCTCTGCAGCCGGTCTCCTCACATTCTCCCCTCTTAAACATCTATATATTACTCTCGTTTTCACACTCTTCAGACTCACCCTCCTTTCTCCTTCCCCCACATACATTTCTATCTCTCCTTCTCCATTCATCACAGCCTCTCTCTCAATCATCCCAACCCATTCTCTCGGCATACCCTCCTTGATCCTTTCCAACACTCCCTGTGCCGTACCCAACCATATTTCATCCCCTCTTTCCCTCACCTCATCGACCATTACCTGTGCCCTCATGAATCCAGGTACATACTCATAGACTAAATCCTTCACCTTCCTGACCCCTGCTCTCCAAATCACCCTGTTATGAATTGTGTTCCCTTCAAATGTGATTTTTGGATTTAAAAACAGTGGTTGCTCCCATACCTGCTTTACATCCTTACACTCATACTTGACACATTTCACAAACTCTCCCCACGCTCCCAACACCTCCTTATAAAACTCAGATATTCCAACCAACATACCTTTCTTTAGTTCCATATACACTCCACTCTCTCCACACCCACCACACTTATTAATTGCTTCCCTAAAAAACACCTTCCATATATGATCCCTCTTGTCCTTTAAATATCTCACCACCATTTTCACCCTAAATGCTTTCTTTTTCCTATCTAAATTAATCAATTTTAACCCACCATCCTCATACTCATTTTCCATCACCTCCCTAGCTATCCTAACTCCCTTCCCACCCCACACAAACTCCTTCACCATTCTCTCCACCTCCTTCAAAACTCTATCAGGCACATCCAAAACATTCATTGCATACACAAGCTTGCTCATTACCAGCGCATTCACAACTGTCACCTTCCCCTTCAGCTTCAACCCTCTAAGTTTCCAAAACCCTAACGTCTTCCTAATACCATTCATTATCCCTTCAAACTGCATATCTCTCCCTTCTTTATCCTCTATCCCTAAGTTCACACCTAACATCCTAAAATAATCCTTTTTCTCTTTCAATCCTATCTCCCTCCTACCTGCTCTCTCCACACCTACATACATGATTTCTGACTTTTCTATGTTTATTTTTGCCCCTGATGCCCTGCCATATAGCTCTACACTACCTAAAACCTCACCTACACTTTCCCTGTCCCTTACTGTAACTGTCGTGTCGTCCGCATACTGAAATAATAAACTAACCCGCCCCTCTGGCAACTCTATGCCCCTGATCCTATCATTTTGCATGAGTAGTGCCGCTAGCGGCTCTGCCGACAAGGAGTACAGCAGGGCCGACAGCGGACAGCCTTGCCTAACCGACCTTTCTAATCTAAATGCGTCTGTGACTATCCCACTGATTTTAACACAACTCACTGCCCTGTCGTACATTCTCTTATCCAACCTACCAACCTGTGCCCAAAACCAAATTTACCTAACACTCTATATAAATAATCATGATCCACCCTATCAAATGCTTTGTTCAGATCTATACTTACGACTATCCCCCCTTTATCTCTCTTCATAAATTCAATTGTGTCCCTGATACTGTTTATTGTGTCCGCTATGTCCCTACCTGGTATACTATATGCCTGCGTGCTTCCCACCACCTTCCCTATTACCTGTTTGATCCTGTTGGCTAACACCCTTGCTAAAACTTTATAATCACCATTCAGCATACTAAGTGGCCTATAATTCTGTAGCTTAACCCTGCTCCCTTTCTTGTGTATCATCGTTACTATCCCTGTCGACATGCTCAGCGGCATCTCGCCCTCCTCCTCTATCCATCTAAATAACCTCTCTAGCACTGGCACTAATTCCTCCCTAAACTCAACATAAAATTCACCAATTAACCCATCTATCCCTGGACTCTTATTTCTCCCTAGCCCACCTATCGCTTCATTTATTTCACCCGTCCCTATTCCTGTCTCACACATCTCCCTATCGTCATCGCTCACCCTAGCTTTCACACTATCCAACACCTGCATCATACTCTCCTCATCCACTTCTTCTTTTCTAAATAAATCCCTATAAAAATCTTCTACTCTTTCAACTATCCCTACAAAATCAGTAATCATCTCCCCTTCCTTTCCTTCCACCTTTTCTAAATAATTCTTCTTCTGCTTCGTCTTTTCTAATCCTAAAAAGAATCCTGTACATTTTTCTCCCTCAATCACATATCTAGCCCTACTTCTGACTATTGCACCCATACACCTCCTCTGTTCTATCTCCTTCAGTTCATCCCTCATTCTGATATACTTCCCCAAATCATAGCCTGCCTCCTCATCCGCTCTCTTTGCCTCTCTAGCTAAATCTCCCTTTAACCTCCTCTCTCTCTCTCTCTGTATCATATTCCTGCCTCTGCTATAACCCATACTCAATTATTTTATCTCTTCTTTCAAACTCTCCCACCACCTCCCAATGTCCTCCTCATACATTCTCTCGTTCTTCCTCCTCAATATACATTCTCTCACTTTCCTTTTGTACTTTTCTTCTCTCAGCAACTCACCGTTCATACACCACACGCCTCCCCCTCTCCTCTCAAACCCCTGACCTAAGTTAAACCCTAACACCATGTGATCACTGAGCGCAGTAACCTTGTACTCAATTCTCCCTATCCTACCTGCAATGCCATTTGTACTCAAGACTAAATCTAACCTACTCTGCTTTAACACTCCTCTCACCACTTGCCTCCTTGAAAAAACCCTCCCCTCTGGATTCCTTTCTCTCCACACATCCATTAAACCATTCACTCTCATCACCTCTTTCAACACACCTCTTGACGAGTCATTCCTGAAACACACACTCGCAGAAACATCCAACCTCCCACACCACACGTTAAAATCACCCACCACCAAACAGTTTTCCACACACATTCCCCCCAATCCCTCAAAAAAAACCCTCCTCTCCTTCTCCTCATTCGGCGCATACACATTCAACAATCGACATATTTTACCCAAGTACTCAAAGGTAATTCCTATCACCCTCCCATCACCATCATCCACACACTTCGTCACATTCTCAACCACTCCCCTTTTCACTAAAATTGCTACCCCTCTAGATTTAACACCACCATTATTCACATACATGTCCCCCATCCATTCTCTCTCAACCACTCTCATAACCTCCTCATCCCAATGTGTCTCTTATAAACATATTATGTCAGCCTCACACACCATCAAGGTTTGCTGCCTCCTGTTCCTGTCCCTTAGCCCGTTAGCGTTAAGAGAAGATATTCTGATCATTAAAAGTATACATGAGAAGAGATTCCACACGTTATGTTCTTAATTCGCACTTTTTTTCCCCTTATCTTCTCTCTCCTTCCTCCCCGATGGTCTTTTCCTATTTCCACCCACCACCTCCATGTTTTCCTCCCCTCTGTCTGATATATCCGAACCCACCCACCTCCTGCTTTCTGTCGTATCCGAAGCCCTCCACCCCCACTTATTCCCCCTTGCCTCCGACCTTCCCTCTCCCTGTCCCACCACAGTCATTCCACTCTTTTCCCCGTTCTTCTCCCCTCCTTTCGCTCCCTCACCCACGCTTCTCCGCTCCTCTCGTTCGTCCGTCCCTCTCACCGCACTGTCCACACTGTAGCCGTTCTCCTCCCTTTCCTTCTCTCCTCTCGTTTCCGTTGTCTCTTCCGCTGCCGTCTCGTCCTCTGCCTCTCCATCCTGCTCCTCGTCCTCGTCCATCTCCTCTCCTTCCCCGCCGACTCCCACGCCACTTCCTTCCGAATCAGTCGCCTCCGCTCCGCTGCCGCCTTCTCCGCCCTCTCCTCTCGGTCGCTCCTCCTCCTCGTCGACGTCCGTCTCCCGGCCCCCGCCTTCTCCTCCTTGTCGCCTCTGTTCTCCGTCTGTGCCACACTCTCTTGCGTAGTGCCCCTGTCCATGGCACCTGTGGCATCTAAACTCCGGGCAGTCCCTCAGGATGTGCCCCGGTTGGATACACATCCTGCATACCCTCTCCTGTCTGTCGTGAATCACCCGAAAGTATTGGGGACCCGTAGCTGTACTGAACTTTGTTGAGTACGGCAATGACCTGACCAAGTCATTGAACTTCACTTTTAAAAACCTGGTCCCGTCTGCAATGTTCGTGCCCGGCCACATTCTCCTTTTGATCGGTGAGGCAGCTGAGACCCCCCACCCCTGTAGCTTCAGCAAAACGTCATTGTCCGTGGTGTACGCCGGAAGCTCCAGGAATGACACCACCGTTTCGTCACTTGTGAGCTCTTTAGCGACTATCCTGACCCCTTTTATTTTGAAGCCATCCATGAGTTTATTTTTCCCGCTGAGATATCCCATTGTTAATTCATACTTCCTCATCCCGGTTTTACGGCACGCCATCAACTCCCCACACACCTCCCTCGTCGCTTTTAACAGCTCCATCACCGTTATTGTATCCTCACCGATCAGTTCCACACTCACGGTCAGTTCCTTCTCATACTTGTTATCTCCCGCCTCTTCTCCCCTCTGGTCTTTCTTTCCGCCATCTTCTCCATCCAAGCCTTTTCCGTTTCCATTTCCCGTTTCCATTATGTCCGTCCGTGTTATGTTCCTTCCCCAAACAAATGGGAGGATTATCTTCCCCCAAACAGTGCCTCACTGTTTGGGGGAGGTGTATCGAAGAAAATCAAAAAACAAACAAAAAAAAAGGCACTTAAGCACGCTTAGAGGTAGCACAAACACTCAGCTGCTCTCTGCTCTCTTCCTGCTTCCTGCTTCCTGCTTGCGCACCTGAAACCAACTAGCTCCGACACTGTAGGGGGCGTCAGGGTGGTGTGGCCGTAAGCAATTACTCCTGGCACCAGACAGGACTTTAAACAGGAGAAAGGATGAATTTTTTTGCCCCAAATGAAAATAGCTTACAGCACCTGGTATTCCCAGGCGGTCTCCCATCCAAGTACTAACCAGGCCCGACCGTGCTTAGCTTCCGAGATCAGACGAGATCGGTCGTGTTCACGGCGGTGTGGCCGTAAGCAACTGCTCCTGGCACCAGACAGGACTTTAAACAGGAGAAAGGATGATTTTTTTTACCCCAAATGAAAATAGCTTACAGCACCTGGTATTCCCAGGCGGTCTCCCATCCAGGTACTAACCAGGCCCGACCGTGCTTAGCTTCCGAGATCAGACGATATCGGGCGTGTTTGCAGTGGTGTGGCCGTAAGCAATTGCTCCTGGCACCAGACAGGACTTTAAACAGGAGAAAGGATCATTTTTTTTTACCCCAAATGAAAATAGATTACAGCACCTGGTATTGCCAGGCGGTCTCCCATCCAAGTACTATCCAGGCCTGACCGTGCGTACCTTCCGAGATCAGACGAGATCGGGCGTGTTCACTGTGGTGTGGCCGTAAGCAATTGCTTCGGGCACCAGACAGGACTTTAAACAGGAGAAAGGATGATTTTTTTTACCCCAAATGAAAATAGCTTACAGCACCTGGTATTCCCAGGCGGTCTCCCATCCAGGTACTAACCAGGACCGACCGAGCTTAGCTTCGGAGATCAGACGAGATCGGTTGTGTTCGCAGTGGTGTGGCCGTAAGCAATTGCTCCTGGCACCAGACAGGACTTTAAACAGGAGAAAGGATCATTTTTTTTACCCCAAATGAAAATAGCTTACAGCACCTGGTATTCCCAGGCGGTCTCCCATCCAGGTACTAACCAGGCCCGACCGTGCTTAGCTTCCGAGATCGGGCGTGTTCGCAGTGGTGTGCCCGTAAGCAATTAATCCTGGCACCAGACATGACTTTAAACAGGAGAACGGATCATTTTTTTTACCCCAAATGAAAATAGATTACAGCACCTGGTATTCCCAGGCGGTCTCCCATCCAAGTACTAACCAGGCCCGACCGTGCTTAGCTTCCGAGATCAGATGAGATCGGGCATGTTCACGGTGGTGTGGCCGTAAGCAATTGCTCTTGGCACCAGACAGGACTTTAAACAGGAGAAAGGATGATTTTTTTTACCCCAAATGAAAATAGCTTACAGCACCTTGTATTCCCAGGCGGTCTCCCATCCAGGTACTAACCAGGCCCGACCGTGCTTAGCTTCCGAGATCAGACGAGATCGGGCGTGTTCGCAGTTGTGGGGCCGTAAGCTATTGCTCCAGGCACCAGACAGGACTTTAAACAGGAGAAAGGATCATTTTTTTTACCCCAAATGAAAATAGATTACAGCACCTGGTATTCCCAGGCGGTCTCCCATCCAAGTACTAACCAGGCCCGACCGTGCTTAGCTTCCGAGATCAGACGTGTTCCCGGTGGTGTGGCCGTAAGCAATTGCTCCTGGCACCAGACAGGACTTTAAACAGGAGAAAGGATGATTTTTTTTACCCCAAATGAAAATAGCTTACAGCACCTGGTATTCCCAGGCGGTCTCCCATCCAGGTACTAACCAGGCCCGACCGTGCTTAGCTTCCGAGATCAGACGAGATCGGGCGTGTTCGCAGTGGTGTGGCCGTAAGCAATTGCTCCTGGCACCAGACAGGACTTTAAACAGGAGAAAGGATGATTTTTTTTACCCCAAATGAAAATAGATTACAGCACCTGGTATTCCCAGGCGGTCTCCCATCCAAGTACTAACCAGGCCCGACCGTGCTCAGCTTCCGAGATCAGACGAGATCGGGCGTGTTTTTTTTTTTTTTTTTTTTTATTCGCACAAAATATATACATACACCATCATACATAAATAACACAAATAAAACAAGCAAGATACTTCAGATCCATTTCAAACCAAAATAACTACAAACAATACTGGGTTAGCCGGGATGCTTTTGTAACAACTTTCAATACACTGGCCTCTCAACAAAATC
This sequence comes from Micromesistius poutassou, assembly GCF_964030765.1. Taxonomy (NCBI): domain Eukaryota; kingdom Metazoa; phylum Chordata; class Actinopteri; order Gadiformes; family Gadidae; genus Micromesistius; species Micromesistius poutassou. Next base: position 19,327,424 of record NC_140271.1, on the reverse strand, counting down.
AAGAAAAAGTCGTGAACTTAAAACACTAATTGACAAAACAAAAAATAGTAATCAGTCACCCTGCTGACCACTTTGCCGCATCTCCAGCCCGCAGGCGCCCCCTTCGATTCATCCGAAATCCAACTCCACTTCCCCATCGTCTCTAGGCACAACAAAAGTGCTCCCCTCCACAAACCCTCCGAGGAACTCCTCTTCCCCAATATAACTATAAACCATATTCACATCTCTTCTCATTATACTTTTAAAAACACTCCATACCTCAACTCTCTTCTTCTCATAATGGGCCAAATTCCTCCTGAGCTTGACAGCAAACCTTGCGTGGCTTAAAACATAATTTAACAGATTAACATTGCAACCTTCCACCTTACTTGTCACCCCAAACAGCCACAACTCTCTCCATTCCTTTCTCCCCACAAACCCTCCACCCCAACATCTGTTTATTAATCCTTTAATTTTCACAAAGTATCCCTCCAACTCACAACATTCAACAAACTCATGCATACACGTTTCCACCCCCACTCCACACACATCACATTCCTTCCTCACATTCACATCAAACCTGCTGATTATTAAATTGTTAAACACCCTATTGTGCCGTAAAAGGAAATCAAAATTTTCACATTCAATACAGTTCCATTTCACTCTTAAATTCCTCCATATTCCCCCTACATCCATATCACTCATCATTCTAACCCATACTTTCTCTGCAGCCGGTCTCCTCACATTCTCCCCTCTTAAACATCTATATATTACTCTCGTTTTCACACTCTTCAGACTCACCCTCCTTTCTCCTTCCCCCACATACATTTCTATCTCTCCTTCTCCATTCATCACAGCCTCTCTCTCAATCATCCCAACCCATTCTCTCGGCATACCCTCCTTGATCCTTTCCAACACTCCCTGTGCCGTACCCAACCATATTTCATCCCCTCTTTCCCTCACCTCATCGACCATTACCTGTGCCCTCATGAATCCAGGTACATGCTCATAGACTAAATCCTTCACCTTCCTAACCCCTGCTCTCCAAATCACCCTGTTATAAATTGTGTTCCCTTCAAATGTGATTTTTGGATTTAAAAACACTGGTTGCTCCCATACCTGCTTAACATCCTTACACTCATACTTCACACATTTCACAAACTCTCCCCACGCTCCCAACACCTCCTTATAAAACTCAGATATTCCAACCAACATACCATTCTTTAGTTCCATATACACTCCACTCTCTCCACACCCACCACACTTATTAATTGCTTCCCTAAAAAACACCTTCCATATATGATCCCTCTTGTCCTTTAAATACCTCACCACCATTTTCACCCTAAGTGCTTTCTTTTTCCTATCTAAATTAATCAATTTTAACCCACCATCCTCATACTCGTTTTCCATCACCTCCCTAGCTATCCTAACTCCCTTCCCACCCCACACAAACTCATTCACCATTCTCTCCACCTCCTTCAAAACTCTATCAGGCACATCCAAAACATTCATTGCATACACAAACTTGCTCATTACCAGCGCATTCACAACTGTCACCTTCCCCTTCAGCTTCAACCCTCTAAGTTTCCAAAACCCTAACGTCTTCCTAATCCCATTCATTATCCCTTCAAACTGCATATCTCTCCCTTCTTTATCCTCTATCCCTAAGTTCACACCTAACATCCTAAAATAATCCTTTTTCTCTTTCAATCCTATCTCCCTCCTACCTGCTCTCTCCACACCTACATACATGATTTCTGACTTTTCTATGTTTACTTTTGCCCCTGATGCCCTGCCATATAACTCTACACTACCTAAAACCTCAGCTACACTTTCCCTGTCCCTTACTGTAACTGTCGTGTCGTCCGTATACTGAAATAATAAACTAACCCGCCCCTCTGGCAACTCTATACCCCTGATCCTATCATTTTGCATAAGCAGTGCCGCTAGCGGCTCTGCCGACAAGGAGTACAGCAGGGCCGACAGCGGACAGCCTTGCCTAACCGACCTTTCCAGCCTAAATGCGTCCGTGACTATCCCATTGATTTTAACACAACTCACCGCCCTGTCGTACATTCTCTTTATCCAACCTACCAACCTGTGCCCAAAACCAAATTTACCTAACACTCTATATAAATAATCATGATCCACCCTATCAAATGCTTTGTTCAAATCTAAACTTACAACTATCCCCCCTTTATCTCTCTTCATAAATTAAATTGTGTCCCTGATACTATTTATTGTGTCCGCTATGTCCCTACCTGGTATACTATATGCCTGTGTGCTTCCCACCACCTTCCCTATTACCTGTTTGATCCTGTTGGCTAACACCCTTGCTAAAACTTTATAATCACCATTCAGCATACTAAGTGGCCTATAATTCTGTAGCTTAACCCTGCTCCCTTTCTTGTGTATCATCGTTACTAGCCCTGTCGACATGCTCAGCGGCATCTCGCCCTTCTCCTCTATCCATCTAAATAACCTCTCTAGCACTGGCACTAATTCCTCCCTAAACTCAACATAAAATTCACCAATTAACCCATCTATCCCTGGACTCTTGTTTCTCCCTAACCCACCTATCGCTTCATTTATTTCACCCGTCCCTATTCCTGTCTCACACATCTCCCTATCATCATCGCTCACCCTAGCTTTCACACTATCCAACACCTGCATCATACTCTCCTCATCCACTTCTTCTTTTCTAAATAAATCCCTATAAAAATCTTCTACTCTTTCAACTATCCCTACAAAATCAATAATCATCTCCCCTTCCTTTCCTTCCACCTTTTCTAAATAATTCTTCTTCTGCTTCGTCTTTTCTAATCCTAAAAAGAATCCTGTACATTTTTCTCCCTCAATCACATATCTAGCCCTACTTCTGACTATTGCACCCATACACCTCCTCTGTTCTATCTCCTTCAGTTCATCCTTCATTCTAATATACTTCCCCAAATCATAGCCTGCCTCCTCATCCGCTCTCTTTGCCTCTCTAGCTAAATCTCCCTTTAACCTCCTCTCTCTCTCTCTCTCTGTATCATATTCCTGCCTCTACTATATCCCATACTCAATTCTTTTATCTCTCCTTTCAAACTCTCCCACCACCTCCCAATGTCCTCCTCATACATTCTCTCGTTCTTCCTCCTCAATATACATTCTCTCACTTTCCTTTTGTACTTTTCTTCTCTCAGCAACTCACCATTCATACACCACACGCCTCCCCCTCTCCTCTCAAACCCCTGACCTAAGTTAAACCCTAACACCATGTGATCACTGAGCGCAGTAACCTTATACTCAATTCTCCCTATCCTACCTGCAATGCCATTTGTACTCAAGACTAAATCTAACCTGCTCTGTTTTAACACTCCTCTCACCACTTGCCTCCTTGAAAAAACCCTCCCCTCTGGATTCCTTTCTCTCCACACATCCATTAAACCATTCACTCTCATCACCTCTTTCAACACACCTCTTGACGAGTCATTCCTGAAACACACACTCGCAGAAGCATCCAACCTCCCACACCACACGTTAAAATCACCCACCACCAAACAGTTTTCCACACACATTCCCCCCAATCCCTCAAAAAAAACCCTCCTCTCCTTCTCCTCATTCGGCGCATACACATTCAACAATCGACATATTTTACCCAAGTACTCAAAGGTAATTCCTATCACCCTCCCATCACCATCATCCACACACTTCGTCACATTCTCAACCACTCCCCTTTTCACTAAAATTGCTACCCCTCTAGATTTAACACCACCATTATTCACATACATGTCCCCCATCCATTCTCTCTCAACCACTCTCATAACCTCCTCATCCCAATGTGTCTCTTATAAACATATTATGTCAGCCTCACACACCATCAAGGTTTGCTGCCTCCTGTTCCTGTCCCTTAGCCCGTTAGCGTTAAGAGAAGATATTCTGATCATTAAAAGTATACATGAGAAGAGATTCCACACGTTATGTTCTTAATTCGCACTTTTTTTCCCCTTATCTTCTCTCTCCTTCCTCCCCGATGGTCTTTTCCTATTTCCACCCACCACCTCCATGTTTTCCTCCCCTCTGTCTGATATATCCGAACCCACCCACCTCCTGCTTTCTGTCGTATCCGAAGCCCTCCACCCCCACTTATTCCCCCTTGCCTCCGACCTTCCCTCTCCCTGTCCCACCACAGTCATTCCACTCTTTTCCCCGTTCTTCTCCCCTCCTTTCGCTCCCTCACCCACGCTTCTCCGCTCCTCTCGTTCGTCCGTCCCTCTCACCGCACTGTCCACGCTGTAGCCGTTCTCCTCCCTTTCCTTCTCTCCTCTCGTTTCCGTTGTCTCTTCCGCTGCCGTCTCGTCCTCTGCCTCTCCATCCTGCTCCTCGTCCTCGTCCATCTCCTCTCCTTCCCCGCCGACTCCCACGCCACTTCCTTCCGAATCAGTCGCCTCCGCTCCGCTGCCGCCTTCTCCGCCCTCTCCTCTCGGTCGCTCCTCCTCCTCGTCGACGTCCGTCTCCCGGCCCCCGCCTTCTCCTCCTTGTCGCCTCTGTTCTCCGTCTGTGCCACATTCTCTTGCGTAGTGCCCCTGTCCATGGCATCTGTGGCATCTAAACTCCGGGCAGTCCCTCAGGATGTGCCCCGGTTGGATACACATCCTGCATACCCTCTCCTGTCTGTCGTGAATCACCCGAAAGTATTGGGGACCCGTAGCTGTACTGAACTTTGTTGAGTACGGCAATGACCTGACCAAGTCATTGAACTTCACTTTTAAAAACCTGGTCCCGTCTGCAATGTTCGTGCCCGGCCACATTCTCCTTTTGATCGGTGAGGCAGCTGAGACCCCCCACCCCTGTAGCTTCAGCAAAACGTCATTGTCCGTGGTGTACGCCGGAAGCTCCAGGAATGACACCACCGTTTCGTCACTTGTGAGCTCTTTAGCGACTATCCTGACCCCTTTTATTTTGAAGCCATCCATGAGTTTATTTTTCCCGCTGAGATATCCCATTGTTAATTCATACTTCCTCATCCCGGTTTTACGGCACGCCATCAACTCCCCACACACCTCCCTCGTCGCTTT
>NC_140271.1:19274882-19317382 GCF_964030765.1 Micromesistius poutassou | reverse complement strand
TTACAGCACCTGGTATTCCCAGGCGGTCTCCCATCCAGGTACTAACCAGGCCCGACCGTGCTCAGCTTCCGAGATCAGACGAGATCGGGCGTGTTCACGGTGGTGTGGCCGTAAGCAATTACTCCTGGCACCAGACAGGACTTTAAACAGGAGAAAGGATGAATTTTTTTGCCCCAAAGAAAAATAGCTTACAGCACCTGGTATTCCCAGGCGGTCTCCCATCCAGGTACTAACCAGGCCCGACCGTGCTTAGCTTCCGAGATCAGACGAGATCGGGCGTGTTCGCAGTGGTGTGGCCGTAAGCAATTGCTCCTGGCACCAGACAGGACTTTAAACAGGAGAAAGGATCATCTTTTTTACCCAAAATGAAAATAGATCACAGCACCTGGTATTCCCAGGCGGTCCCCCATCCAAGTACTACCCAGGCCCGACCGTGCTTAGCTTCCGAGATCAGACGAGATTGGGTGTGTTCACGGTGGTGTGGCCGTAAGCAATTGCTCCTGGCACCAGACAGGACTTTAAACAGGAGAAAGGATGATTTTTTTTACCCCAAATGAAAATAGCTTACAGCACCTGGTATTCCCAGGCGGTCTCCCATCCAGGTACTAACCAGGCCTGACCGTGCTTAGCTTCCGAGATCAGACGAGATCGGGCGTGTTCGCAGTGGTGTGGCCGTAAGCAATTGCTCCTGGCACCAGACAGGACTTTAAACAGGAGAAAGGATCATTTTTTTTTACCCCAAATGAAAATAGCTTACAGCACCTGGTGTTCCCAGGCGGTCTCCCATCCAGGTACTAACCAGGCCCGACCGTGCTTAGCTTCCGAGATCAGACGAGATCGGGCGTGTTCGCAGTTGTGGGGCCGTAAGCAATTGCTACTGGCACCAGACAGGACTTTAAACAGGAGAAAGGATCATTTTTTTTACCCCAAATGAAAATAGATTACAGCACCTGGTATTCCCAGGCGGTCTCCCATCCAAGTACTAACCAGGCCTGACCATTCTTAGCTTCCGAGATCAGACGAGATCGGGCGTGTTCCCGGTGGTGTGGCCGTAAGCAATTGCTACTGGCACCAGATAGGACTTTAAACAGGAGAAAGGATGATTTTTTTTACCCCAAATGAAAATAGCTTACAGCACCTGGTATTCCCAGGCGGTCTCCCATCCAGGTACTAACCATGCCCGACCGTGCTTAGCTTCCGAGATCAGACGAGATCGGGCATGTTCGCAGTGGTGTGGCCGTAAGCAATTGCTCCTGGCACCAGACAGGACTTTAAACAGGAGAAAGGATGATTTTTTTTACCCCAAATGAAAATAGCTTACAGCACCTGGTATTCCCAGGCGGTCTCCCATCCAGGTACTAACCAGGCCCGACCGTGCTTAGCTTCCGAGATCAGACGAGATCGGGCGTGTTCGCAGTGGTGTGGCCGTAAGCAATTGCTCCTGGCACCAGACAGGACTTTAAACAGGAGAAAGGATGAATTTTTTTGCCCCAAATGAAAATAGCTTACAGCACCTGGTATTCCCAGGCGGTCTCCCATCCAGGTACTAACCAGGCCCGACCGTGCTTAGCTTCCGAGATCAGACGAGATCGGGCGTGTTCGCAGTGGTGTGGCCGTAAGCAATTGCTCCTGGCACCAGACAGGACTTTAAACAGGAGAAAGGATCATTTTTTTTACCCCAAATGAAAATAGATTACAGCACCTGGTATTCCCAGGCGGTCTCCCATCCAAGTACTAACCAGGCCCGACCGTGCTTAGCTTCCGAGATCAGACGAGATCGGGCGTGTTCACGGTGGTGTGGCCGTAAGCAACTGCTCCTGGCACCAGACAGGACTTTAAACAGGAGAAAGGATGATTTTTTTTACCTCAAATGACAATAGATTACAGCACCTGGTATTCCCAGGCGGTCTCCCATCCAAGTACTAACCAGGCCCGACCGTGCTCAGCTTCCGAGATCAGACGAGATCGGGCGTGTTCACGGTGGTGTGGCCGTAAGCAATTACTCCTGGCACCAGACAGGACTTTAAACAGGAGAAAGGATGATTTTTTTTACCCCAAATGAAAATAGCTTACAGCACCTGGTATTCCCAGGCGGTCTCCCATCCAGGTACTAACCAGGCCCGACCGTGCTTAGCTTCCGAGATCAGACGAGATCGGGCGTGTTCGCAGTGGTGTGGCCGTAAGCAATTGCTCCTGGCACCAGACAGGACTTTAAACAGGAGAAAGGATGAATTTTTTTGCCCCAAATGAAAATAGCTTACAGCACCTGGTATTCCCAGGCGGTCTCCCATCCAGGTACTAACCAGGCCCGACCGTGCTTAGCTTCCGAGATCAGACGAGATCGGGCGTGTTCGCAGTGGTGTGGCCGTAAGCAATTGCTCCTGGCACCAGACAGGACTTTAAACAGGAGAAAGGATCATTTTTTTTACCCCAAATGAAAATAGATTACAGCACCTGGTATTCCCAGGCGGTCTCCCATCCAAGTACTAACCAGGCCCGACCGTGCTTAGCTTCCGAGATCAGACGAGATCGGGCGTGTTCACGGTGGTGTGGCCGTAAGCAACTGCTCCTGGCACCAGACAGGACTTTAAACAGGAGAAAGGATGATTTTTTTTACCTCAAATGACAATAGATTACAGCACCTGGTATTCCCAGGCGGTCTCCCATCCAAGTACTAACCAGGCCCGACCGTGCTCAGCTTCCGAGATCAGACGAGATCGGGCGTGTTCACGGTGGTGTGGCCGTAAGCAATTACTCCTGGCACCAGACAGGACTTTAAACAGGAGAAAGGATGAATTTTTTTGCCCCAAATAAAAATAGCTTACAGCACCTGGTATTCCCAGGCGGTCTCCCATCCAGGTACTAACCAGGCCCGACCGTGCTTAGCTTCCGAGATCAGACGAGATCGGGCGTGTTCGCAGTGGTGTGGCCGTAAGCAATTGCTCCTGGCACCAGACAGGTCTTTAAACAGGAGAAAGGATCATTTTTTTTACCCCAAATGAAAATAGCTTACAGCACCTGGTATTCCCAGGCGGTCTCCCATCCAGGTACTAACCAGGCCCGACCGTGCTCAGCTTCCGAGATCAGACGAGATCGGGCGTGTTCACGGTGGTGTGGCCGTAAGCAATTACTCCTGGCACCAGACAGGACTTTAAACAGGAGAAAGGATGAATTTTTTTGCCCCAAAGAAAAATAGCTTATAGCACCTGGTATTCCCAGGCGGTCTCCCATCCAGGTACTAACCAGGCCCGACCGTGCTTAGCTTCCGAGATCAGACGAGATCGGGCGTGTTCGCAGTGGTGTGGCCGTAAGCAATTGCTCCTGGCACCAGACAGGACTTTAAACAGGAGAAAGGATGAATTTTTTTGCCCCAAAGAAAAATAGCTTATAGCACCTGGTATTCCCAGGCGGTCTCCCATCCAGGTACTAACCAGGCCCGACCGTGCTTAGCTTCCGAGATCAGACGAGATCGGGCGTGTTCGCAGTGGTGTGGCCGTAAGCAATTGCTCCTGGCACCAGACAGGACTTTAAACCGGAGAAAGGATCATTTTTTTTACCCAAAATGAAAATAGATCACAGCACCTGGTATTCCCAGGCGGTCCCCCATCCAAGTACTACCCAGGCCCGACCGTGCTTAGCTTCCGAGATCAGACGAGATTGGGCGTGTTCACGGTGGTGTGGCCGTTAGCAATTGCTCCTGGCACCAGACAGGACTTTAAACAGGAGAAAGGATGATTTTTTTTACCCCAAATGAAAATAGCTTACAGCACCTGGTATTCCCAGGCGGTCTCCCATCCAGGTACTAACCAGGCCTGACCGTGCTTAGCTTCCGAGATCAGACGAGATCGGGCGTGTTCGCAGTGGTGTGGCCGTAAGCAATTGCTCCTGGCACCAGACAGGACTTTAAACAGGAGAAAGGATCATTTTTTTTTACCCCAAATGAAAATAGCTTACAGCACCTGGTGTTCCCAGGCGGTCTCCCATCCAGGTACTAACCAGGCCCGACGGTGCTTAGCTTCCGAGATCAGACGAGATCGGGCGTGTTCGCAGTTGTGGGGCCGTAAGCAATTGCTACTGGCACCAGACAGGACTTTAAACAGGAGAAAGGATCATTTTTTTTACCCCAAATGAAAATAGATTACAGCACCTGGTATTCCCAGGCGGTCTCCCATCCAAGTACTAACCAGGCCTGACCATTCTTAGCTTCCGAGATCAGACGAGATCGGGCGTGTTCCCGGTGGTGTGGCCGTAAGCAATTGCTACTGGCACCAGACAGGACTTTAAACAGGAGAAAGGATGATTTTTTTTATCCCAAATGAAAATAGCTTACAGCACCTGGTATTCCCAGGCGGTCTCCCATCCAGGTACTAACCATGCCCGACCGTGCTTAGCTTCCGAGATCAGACGAGATCGGGCGTGTTCGCAGTGGTGTGGCCGTAAGCAATTGCTCCTGGCACCAGACAGGACTTTAAACAGGAGAAAGGATGATTTTTTTTACCCCAAATGAAAATAGCTTACAGCACCTGGTATTCCCAGGCGGTCTCCCATCCAGGTACTAACCAGGCCCGACCGTGCTTAGCTTCCGAGATCAGACGAGATCGGGCGTGTTCGCAGTGGTGTGGCCGTAAGCAATTGCTCCTGGCACCAGACAGGACTTTAAACAGGAGAAAGGATGAATTTTTTTGCCCCAAATGAAAATAGCTTACAGCACCTGGTATTCCCAGGCGGTCTCCCATCCAGGTACTAACCAGGCCCGACCGTGCTTAGCTTCCGAGATCAGACGAGATCGGGCGTGTTCGCAGTGGTGTGGCCGTAAGCAATTGCTCCTGGCACCAGACAGGACTTTAAACAGGAGAAAGGATCATTTTTTTTACCCCAAATGAAAATAGATTACAGCACCTGGTATTCCCAGGCGGTCTCCCATCCAAGTACTAACCAGGCCCGACCGTGCTTAGCTTCCGAGATCAGACGAGATCGGGCGTGTTCACGGTGGTGTGGCCGTAAGCAACTGCTCCTGGCACCAGACAGGACTTTAAACAGGAGAAAGGATGATTTTTTTTACCTCAAATGACAATAGATTACAGCACCTGGTATTCCCAGGCGGTCTCCCATCCAAGTACTAACCAGGCCCGACCGTGCTCAGCTTCCGAGATCAGACGAGATCGGGCGTGTTCACGGTGGTGTGGCCGTAAGCAATTGCTCCTGGCACCAGACAGGACTTTAAACAGGAGAAAGGATGATTTTTTTTACCCCAAATGAAAATAGCTTACAGCACCTGGTATTCCCAGGCGGTCTCCCATCCAGGTACTAACCAGGCCCGACCGTGCTTAGCTTCCGAGATCAGACGAGATCGGGCGTGTTCGCAGTGGTGTGGCCGTAAGCAATTGCTCCTGGCACCAGACAGGACTTTAAACAGGAGAAAGGATGAATTTTTTTGCCCCAAATGAAAATAGCTTACAGCACCTGGTATTCCCAGGCGGTCTCCCATCCAGGTACTAACCAGGCCCGACCGTGCTTAGCTTCCGAGATCAGACGAGATCGGGCGTGTTCGCAGTGGTGTGGCCGTAAGCAATTGCTCCTGGCACCAGACAGGACTTTAAACAGGAGAAAGGATCATTTTTTTTACCCCAAATGAAAATAGATTACAGCACCTGGTATTCCCAGGCGGTCTCCCATCCAAGTACTAACCAGGCCCGACCGTGCTTAGCTTCCGAGATCAGACGAGATCGGGCGTGTTCACGGTGGTGTGGCCGTAAGCAACTGCTCCTGGCACCAGACAGGACTTTAAACAGGAGAAAGGATGATTTTTTTTACCTCAAATGACAATAGATTACAGCACCTGGTATTCCCAGGCGGTCTCCCATGCAAGTACTAACCAGGCCCGACCGTGCTCAGCTTCCGAGATCAGACGAGATCGGGCGTGTTCACGGTGGTGTGGCCGTAAGCAATTACTCCTGGCACCAGACAGGACTTCAAACAGGAGAAAGGATGAATTTTTTTGCCCCAAATAAAAATAGCTTACAGCACCTGGTATTCCCAGGCGGTCTCCCATCCAGGTACTAACCAGGCCCGACCGTGCTTAGCTTCCGAGATCAGACGAGATCGGGCGTGTTCGCAGTGGTGTGGCCGTAAGCAATTGCTCCTGGCACCAGACAGGTCTTTAAACAGGAGAAAGGATCATTTTTTTTACCCCAAATGAAAATAGCTTACAGCACCTGGTATTCCCAGGCGGTCTCCCATCCAGGTACTAACCAGGCCCGACCGTGCTCAGCTTCCGAGATCAGACGAGATCGGGCGTGTTCACGGTGGTGTGGCCGTAAGCAATTATTCCTGGCACCAGACAGGACTTTAAACAGGAGAAAGGATGAATTTTTTTGCCCCAAAGAAAAATAGCTTATAGCACCTGGTATTCCCAGGCGGTCTCCCATCCAGGTACTAACCAGGCCCGACCGTGCTTAGCTTCCGAGATCAGACGAGATCGGGCGTGTTCGCAGTGGTGTGGCCGTAAGCAATTGCTCCTGGCACCAGACAGGACTTTAAACAGGAGAAAGGATCATTTTTTTTACCCAAAATGAAAATAGATCACAGCACCTGGTATTCCCAGGCGGTCCCCCATCCAAGTACTACCCAGGCCCGACCGTGCTTAGCTTCCGAGATCAGACGAGATTGGGCGTGTTCACGGTGGTGTGGCCGTAAGCAATTGCTCCTGGCACCAGACAGGACTTTAAACAGGAGAAAGGATGATTTTTTTTACCCCAAATGAAAATAGCTTACAGCACCTGGTATTCCCAGGCGGTCTCCCATCCAGGTACTAACCAGGCCTGACTGTGCTTAGCTTCCGAGATCAGACGAGATCGGGCGTGTTCGCAGTGGTGTGGCCGTAAGCAATTGCTCCTGGCACCAGACAGGACTTTAAACAGGAGAAAGGATCATTTTTTTTTACCCCAAATGAAAATAGCTTACAGCACCTGGTGTTCCCAGGCGGTCTCCCATCCAGGTACTAACCAGGCCCGACCGTGCTTAGCTTCCGAGATCAGACGAGATCGGGCGTGTTCGCAGTTGTGGGGCCGTAAGCAATTGCTACTGGCACCAGACAGGACTTTAAACAGGAGAAAGGATCATTTTTTTTACCCCAAATGAAAATAGATTACAGCACCTGGTATTCCCAGGCGGTCTCCCATCCAAGTACTAACCAGGCCTGACCATTCTTAGCTTCCGAGATCAGACGAGATCGGGCGTGTTCCCGGTGGTGTGGCCGTAAGCAATTGCTACTAGCACCAGACAGGACTTTAAACAGGAGAAAGGATGATTTTTTTTATCCCAAATGAAAATAGCTTACAGCACCTGGTATTCCCAGGCGGTCTCCCATCCAGGTACTAACCATGCCCGACCGTGCTTAGCTTCCGAGATCAGACGAGATCGGGCGTGTTCGCAGTGGTGTGGCCGTAAGCAATTGCTCCTGGCACCAGACAGGACTTTAAACAGGAGAAAGGATGATTTTTTTTACCCCAAATGAAAATAGCTTACAGCACCTGGTATTCCCAGGCGGTCTCCCATCCAGGTACTAACCAGGCCCGAAAGTGCTTAGCTTCCGAGATCAGACGAGATCGGGCGTGTTCGCAGTGGTGTGGCCGTAAGCAATTGCTCCTGGCACCAGACAGGACTTTAAACAGGAGAAAGGATGAATTTTTTTGCCCCAAATGAAAATAGCTTACAGCACCTGGTATTCCCAGGCGGTCTCCCATCCAGGTACTAACCAGGCCCGACCGTGCTTAGCTTCCGAGATCAGACGAGATCGGGCGTGTTCGCAGTGGTGTGGCCGTAAGCAATTGCTCCTGGCACCAGACAGGACTTTAAACAGGAGAAAGGATCATTTTTTTTACCCCAAATGAAAATAGATTACAGCACCTGGTATTCCCAGGCGGTCTCCCATCCAAGTACTAACCATGCCCGACCGTGCTTAGCTTCCGAGATCAGACGAGATCGGGCGTGTTCACGGTGGTGTGGCCGTAAGCAACTGCTCCTGGCACCAGACAGGACTTTAAACAGGAGAAAGGATGATTTTTTTTACCTCAAATGACAATAGATTACAGCACCTGGTATTCCCAGGCGGTCTCCCATCCAAGTACTAACCAGGCCCGACCGTGCTCAGCTTCCGAGATCAGACGAGATCGGGCGTGTTCACGGTGGTGTGGCCGTAAGCAATTACTCCTGGCACCAGACAGGACTTCAAACAGGAGAAAGGATGAATTTTTTTGCCCCAAATAAAAATAGCTTACAGCACCTGGTATTCCCAGGCGGTCTCCCATCCAGGTACTAACCAGGCCCGACCGTGCTTAGCTTCCGAGATCAGACGAGATCGGGCGTGTTCGCAGTGGTGTGGCCGTAAGCAATTGCTCCTGGCACCAGACAGGACTTTAAACAGGAGAAAGGATCATTTTTTTTACCCCAAATGAAAATAGATTACAGCACCTGGTATTCCCAGGCGGACTCCCATCCAAGTACTAACCAGGCCCGACCGTGCTTAGCTTCCGAGATCAGACGAGATCGGTCGTGTTCACGGTGGTGTGGCCGTAAGCAACTGCTCCTGGCACCAGACAGGACTTTAAACAGGAGAAAGGATGATTTTTTTTACCCCAAATGAAAATAGCTTACAGCACCTGGTATTCCCAGGCGGTCTCCCATCCAGGTACTAACCAGGCCCGACCGTGCTTAGCTTCCGAGATCAGACGATATCGGGCGTGTTCGCAGTGGTGTGGCCGTAAGCAATTGCTCCTGGCACCAGACAGGACTTTAAACAGGAGAAAGGATGATTTTTTTTACCCCAAATGAAAATAGCTTACAGCACCTGGTATTCCCAGGCGGTCTCCCATCCAGGTACTAACCAGGCCCGACCGTGCTTAGCTTCCGAGATCAGACGAGATCGGGCGTGTTCGCAGTGGTGTGGCCGTAAGCAATTGCTCCTGGCACCAGACAGGACTTTAAACAGGAGAAAGGATCATTTTTTTTACCCCAAATGAAAATAGCTTACAGCACCTGGTATTCCCAGGCGGTCTCCCATCCAGGTAGTAACCAGGCCCGACCGTGCTTAGCTTCCGAGATCAGACGAGATCGGGCGTGTTCGCAGTGGTGTGGCCGTAAGAAATTGCTCCTGGCACCAGACAGGACTTTAAACAGGAGAAAGGATCATTTTTTTTACCCCAAATGAAAATAGCTTACAGCACCTGGTATTCCCAGGCGGTCTCCCATCCAGGTACTAACCAGGCCCGACCGTGCTTAGCTTCCGAGATCAGACGAGATCGGTCGTGTTCACGGTGGTGTGGCCGTAAGCAACTGCTCCTGGCACCAGACAGGACTTTAAACAGGAGAAAGGATGATTTTTTTTACCCCAAATGAAAATAGCTTACAGCACCTGGTATTCCCAGGCGGTCTCCCATCCAGGTACTAACCAGGCCCGACCGTGCTTAGCTTCGGAGATCAGACGATATCGGGCGTGTTCGCAGTGGTGTGGCCGTAAGCAATTGCTCCTGGCACCAGACAGGACTTTAAACAGGAGAAAGGATGATTTTTTTTACCCCAAATGAAAATAGCTTACAGCACCTGGTATTCCCAGGTTGTCTCCCATCCAGGGACTAACCAGGCCCGACATGCTTAGCTTCCGAGATCAGACGAGATCGGGCGTGTTCGCAGTGGTGTGGCCGTAAGCAATTGCTCCTGGCACCAGACAGGACTTTAAACAGGAGAAAGGATCATTTTTTTTACCCCAAATGAAAATAGCTTACAGCACCTGGTATTCCCAGGCGGTCTCCCATCCAGGTAGTAACCAGGCCCGACCGTGCTTAGCTTCCGAGATCAGACGAGATGGGGCGTGTTCGCAGTGGTGTGGCCGTAAGAAATTGCTCCTGGCACCAGACAGGACTTTAAACGGGAGAAAGGATCATTTTTTTTACCCCAAATGAAAATAGATTACAGCATCTGGTATTCCCAGGCGGTCTCCCATCCAAGTACTAACCAGGCCCGACCGTGCTTAGCTTCCGAGATCAGATGAGATCGGGCGTGTTCACGGTGGTGTGGCCGTAAGCAATTGCTCTTGGCACCAGACAGGACTTTAAACAGGAGAAAGGATGATTTTTTTTACCCCAAATGAAAATAGCTTACAGCACCGTGTATTCCCAGGCGGTCTCCCATCCAGGTACTAACCAGGCCCGATCGTGATTAGCTTCCGAGATCAGACGAGATCGGGTGTGTTCGCAGTTGTGGGGCCGTAAGCAATTGCTCCTGGCACCAGACAGGACTTTAAACAGGAGAAAGGATCATTTTTTTTACCCCAAATGAAAATAGCTTACAGCACCTGGTATTCCCAGGCGGTCTCCCATCCAGGTACTAACCGGGCCCGACCGTGCTTAGCTTCCGAGATCAGACGAGATCGGGCGTGTTCGCAGTGGTGTGGCCGTAAGCAATTGCTCCTGGCACCAGACAGGACTTTAAACAGGAGAACGGATAATTTTTTTTACCCCAAATTAAAATAGATTACAGCACCTGGTATTCCCAGGCGGTCTCCCATCCAAGTACTAACCAGGCCCGACCGTGCTTAGCTTCCGAGATCAGATGAGATCGGGCGTGTTCACGGTGGTGTGGCCGTAAGCAATTGCTCTTGGCACCAGACAGGACTTTAAACAGGAGAAAGGATGATTTTTTTTACCCCAAATGAAAATAGCTTACAGCACCTGGTATTCCCAGGCGGTCTCCCATCCAGGTACTAACCAGGCCCGACCGTGCTTAGTTTCCGAGATCAGACGAGATCGGGCGTGTTCGCAGTTGTGTGGCCGTAAGCAATTGCTCCTGGCACCAGACAGGACTTTAAACAGGAGAAAGGATCATTTTTTTTACCCCAAATGAAAATAGCTTACAGCACCTGGTATTCCCAGGCGGTCTCCCATCCAGGTACTAACCAGGCCCGACCGTGCTTAGCTTCCGAGATCAGACGAGATCGGGCGTGTTTGCAGTGGTGTGGCCGTAAGCAATTGCTCCTGGCACCAGACAGGACTTTAAACAGGAGAAAGCATCATTTTTTTTTACCCCAAATGAAAATAGATTACAGCACCTGGTATTGCCAGGCGGTCTCCCATCCAAGTACTATCCAGGCCTGACCGTGCTTACCTTCCGAGATCAGACGAGATCGGGCGTGTTCACTGTGGTGTGGCCGTAAGCAATTGCTTCTGGCACCAGACAGGACTTTAAACAGGAGAAAGGATGATTTTTTTTACCCCAAATGAAAATAGCTTACAGCACCTGGTATTCCCAGGCGGTCTCCCATCCAGGTACTAACCAGGCCCGACCGTGCTTAGCTTCCGAGATCAGACGAGATCGGGCGTGTTCGCAGTGGTGTGGCCGTAAGCAATTGCTTCTGGCACCAGACAGGACTTTAAACAGGAGAAAGGATGATTTTTTTTTACCCCAAATGAAAATAGCTTACAGCACCTGGTAGTCCCAGGCGGTCTCCCATCCAGGTACTAACCAGGCCCGACCGTGCTTAGCTTCCGAGATCAGACGAGATTGAGCGTGTTCACGGTGGTGTGGCCGTAAGCAATTGCTCCTGGCACCAGACAGGACTTTAAACAGGAGAAAGGATAATTTTTTTACCCCAAATGAAAATAGCTTACAGCACCTGGTATTCCCAGGCGGTCTCCCACCCAAGTACAAACCAGGCCCGACCGTGCTTAGCTTCCGAGATCAGAGGAGATCGGGCGTGTTCCCGGTGGTGTGGCCGTAAGCAATTGCTCCTGGCACCAGACAGGACTTTAAACAGGAGAAAGGATGATTTTATTTACCCCAAATGAAAATAGATTAAAGCACCTGGTATTCCCAGGCGGTCTCCCATCCAAGTACTAACCAGGCCCGACCGTGCTTAGCTTCCGAGATCAGACGAGATCGGGCGTGTTCACGGTGGTGTGGCCGTAAGCAATTGATCCTGGCACCAGACAGGACTTTAAACAGGAGAAAGGATAATTTTTTTTACCCCAAATGAAAATAGCTTACAGCACCTGGTATTCCCAGGCGGTCTCCCATCCAGGTACTAACCAGGCCCGACCGTGCTTAGCTTCCGAGATCAGACGAGATCGGGCGTGTTCGCAGTGGTGTGGCCGTAAGCAATTGCTCCTGGCACAAGACAGGACTTTAAACAGGAGAAAGGATCATTTTTTTTACCCCAAATGAAAATAGATTACAGCACCTGGTATTCCCAGGCGGTCTCCCATCCAAGTACTAACCAGGCCCGACCGTGCTTAGCTTCCGAGATCAGACGATATCGGGCGTGTTCGCAGTGGTGTGGCCGTAAGCAATTGCTCCTGGCACCAGACAGGACTTTAAACAGGAGAAAGGATGATTTTTTTTACACCAAATGAAAATAGCTTACAGCACCTGGTATTCCCAGGCGGTCTCCCATCCAGGTACTAACCAGGCCCGACCGAGCTTAGCTTCCGAGATCAGACGAGATCGGGTGTGTTCGCAGTGGTGTGGCCGTAAGCAATTGGTCCTGGCACCAGACAGGACTTTAAACAGGAGAAAGGATAATTTTTTTTACCCCAAATGAAAATAGATTACAGCACCTGGTATTCCCAAGCGGTCTCCCATCCAAGTAGTAACCAGGCCCGACCGTGCTTAGCTTCCGAGATCAGACGAGATCTGGCGTGTTCGCAGTGGTGTGGCCGTAAGCAATTGCTCCTGGCACCAGACAGGACTTTAAACAGGAGAAAGGATGATTTTTTTTACCCCAAATGAAAATAGATTACAGCACCTGGTATTTTCCCAGGCGGTCTCCCATCCAAGTACTAACCAGGCCCGACCGTGCTCAGCTTCCAAGATCAGACGAGATCGGGCGTGTTCACGGTGGTGTGGCCGTAAGCAATTACTCCTGGCACCAGACAGGACTTTAAACAGGAGAAAGGATGAATTTTTTTGCCCCAAATGAAAATAGCTTACAGCACCTGGTATTCCCAGGCGGTCTCCCATCCAGGTACTAACCAGGCCCGACCTTGCTTAGCTTCCGAGATCAGACGAGATCGGGCGTGTTCGCAGTGGTGTGGCCGTAAGCAATTGCTCCTGGCACCAGACAGGACTTTAAACAGGAGAAAGGATCATTTTTTTTACCCCAAATGAAAATAGATTACAGCACCTGGTATTCCCAAGCGGTCTCCCATCCAAGTAGTAACCAGGCCCGACCGTGCTTAGCTTCCGAGATCAGACGAGATCTGGCGTGTTCGCAGTGGTGTGGCCGTAAGCAATTGCTCCTGGCACCAGACAGGACTTTAAACAGGAGAAAGGATGATTTTTTTTACCCCAAATGAAAATAGATTACAGCACCTGGTATTTTCCCAGGCGGTCTCCCATCCAAGTACTAACCAGGCCCGACCGTGCTCAGCTTCCAAGATCAGACGAGATCGGGCGTGTTCACGGTGGTGTGGCCGTAAGCAATTACTCCTGGCACCAGACAGGACTTTAAACAGGAGAAAGGATGAATTTTTTTGCCCCAAATGAAAATAGCTTACAGCACCTGGTATTCCCAGGCGGTCTCCCATCCAGGTACTAACCAGGCCCGACCTTGCTTAGCTTCCGAGATCAGACGAGATCGGGCGTGTTCGCAGTGGTGTGGCCGTAAGCAATTGCTCCTGGCACCAGACAGGACTTTAAACAGGAGAAAGGATCATTTTTTTTACCCCAAATGAAAATAGATTACAGCACCTGGTATTCCCAGGCGGTCTCCCATCCAGGTACTAACCAGGCCCGACCTTGCTTAGCTTCCGAGATCAGACGAGATCGGGCGTGTTCGCAGTGGTGTGGCCGTAAGCAATTGCTCCTGGCACCAGACAGGACTTTAAACAGGAGAAAGGATCATTTTTTTTACCCCAAATGAAAATAGATTACAGCACCTGGTATTCCCAGGCGGTCTCCCATCCAAGTACTAACCAGGCCCGACCGTGCTTAGCTTCCGAGATCAGACGAGATCGGGCGTGTTCACGGTGGTGTGGCCGTAAGCAACTGCTCCTGGCACCAGACAGGACTTTAAACAGGAGAAAGGATGATTTTTTTTACCCCAAATGAAAATAGCTTACAGCACCTGGTATTCCCAGGCGGTCTCCCATCCAGGTACTAACCAGGCCCGACCGTGCTTAGCTTCCGAGATCAGACGAGATTGAGCGTGTTCACGGTGGTGTGGCCGTAAGCAATTGCTCCTGGCACCAGACAGGACTTTAAACAGGAGAAAGGATAATTTTTTTACCCCAAATGAAAATAGCTTACAGCACCTGGTATTCCCAGGCGGTCTCCCACCCAAGTACAAACCAGGCCCGACCGTGCTTAGCTTCCGAGATCAGAGGAGATCGGGCGTGTTCCCGGTGGTGTGGCCGTAAGCAACTGCTCCTGGCACCAGACAGGACTTTAAACATGAGAAAGGATGATTTTTTTTACCCCAAATGAAAATAGCTTACAGCACCTGGTATTCCCAGGCGGTCTCCCATCCAGGTACTAACCAGGCCCGACCGAGCTTAGCTTCCGAGATCAGACGAGATCGGGTGTGTTCGCAGTGGTGTGGCCGTAAGCAATTGGTCCTGGCACCAGACAGGACTTTAAACAGGAGAAAGGATCTTTTTTTTACCCCAAATGAAAATAGATTACAGCACCTGGTATTCCCAGGCGGTCTCCCATCCAAATACTAACCAGGCCTGACCGTGCTCAGCTTCCGAGATCAGACGAGATCGGGCGTGTTCACGGTGGTGTGGCCGTAAGCAATTGCTCCTGGCACCAGACAGGACTTTAAACAGGAGAAAGGATCATTTTTTTTACCCCAAATGAAAATAGATTACAGCACCTGGTATTCCCAGGCGGTCTCCCATCCAGGTACTAACCAGCCCCGACCGTGCTTAGCTTCCGAGATCAGACGTGTTCGCAGTGGTGTGGCCGTAAGCAATTGCTCCTGGCACCAGACAGGACTTTAAACAGGAGAAAGGATCATTTTTTTTTACCCCAAATGAAAATAGCTTACAGCACCTGGTATTCCCAGGCGGTCTCCCATCCAGGTACTAACCAGTCGCGACCGTGCTTAGCTTCCGAGATCAGACGAGATCGGGCGTGTTCACGGTGGTGTGGCCGTAAGCAATTGCTCCTGGCACCAGACAGGACTATAAACAGGAGAAAGGATGATTTTTTTTACCCCAAATGAAAATAGCTTACAGCAGCTGGTATTCCCAGGCGGTCTCCCATCCAGGTACTAACCAGGTCCGACCGTGCTTAGCTTCCGAGATCAGACGAGATCGGGCGTGTTCGCAATGGTGTGGCCGTAAGCAATTGCTCCTGGCACCAGACAGGACTTTAAACAAGAGAAAGGATCATTTTTTTTTACCCCAAATGAAAATAGCTTACAGCACCTGGTATTCCCAGGCGGTGTCCCATCCAGGTACTAACCAGGCCCGACCGTGCTTAGCTTCCGAGATCAGGCATGTTCGCAGTGGTGTGGCCGTAAGCAATTGCTCCTGGCACCAGACATGACTTTAAACAGGAGAACGGATCATTTTTTTTACCCCAAATGAAAATAGATTACAGCACCTGGTATTCCCAGGCGGTCTCCCATCCAAGTACTAACCAGGCCCGACCGTGCTTAGCTTCCGAGATCAGACGAGATCGGGCGTGTTCACGGTGGTGTGGCCGTAAGCATTTGCTCTTGGCACCAGACAGGACTTTAAACAGGAGAAAGGATGATTTTTTTTACCCCAAATGAAAATAGATTTCAGCACCTGGTATTCCCAGGCGGTCTCCCATCCAGGTACTAAACAGGCCCGACCGTGCTTAGCTTCCGAGATCAGACGAGATCGGGCGTGTTCGCAGTGGTGTGGCCGTAAGCAATTACTCCTGGCACCAGACAGGACTTTAAACAGGAGAAAGGATCATTTTTTTACCCCAAATGAAAATAGATTACAGCACCTGGTATTCCCAGGCGGTCTCCCATCCAAGTACTAACCAGGCCCGACCGTGCTTAGCTTCCGAGTTCAGACGAGATTGGGCGTGTTCACGGTGGTGTGCCCGTAAGCAATTGCTCCTGGCACCAGACAGGACTTTAAACAGGAGAAAGGATGATTTTTTTTACCCCAAATGAAAATAGCTTACAGGACCTGGTATTCCCAGGCGGTCTCCCATCCAAGTACTAACCAGGCCCGACCGTGCTTAGCTTCCGAGTTCAGACGAGATTGGGCGTGTTCACGGTGGTGTGCCCGTAAGCAATTGCTCCAGGCACCAGACAGGACTTTAAACAGGAGAAAGGATGATTTTTTTTACCCCAAATGAAAATAGCTTACAGCACCTGGTATTCCCAGGCGGTCTCCCATCCAGGTACTAACCAGGCCCGACCGTGCTTTGCTTCCGAGATCAGACGAGATCGGTCGTGTTCGCAGTGGTGTGGCCTTAAGCAATTGCTCCTGGCACCAGACAGGACTTTAAACAGGAGAAAGGATCATTTTTTTTACCCCAAATGAAAATAGCTTACAGCACCTGGTATTCCCAGGCGGTCTCCCATCCAGGTACTAACCAGGCCCGACCGTGCTTAGCGTCCGAGATCAGACGAGATCGGGCGTGTTCACGGTGGTGTGGCCTTAAGCAATTGCTCCTGGCACCAGACAGGACTTTAAACAGGAGAAAGGATGATTTTTTTTACCCCAAATGAAAATAGCTTACAGCACCCGGTATTCCCAGGCGGTCTGCCATCCAGGTACTAACCAGGCCCGACCGTGTTTAGCTTCCGAGATCAGACGAGATCGGGCGTGTTCGCAGTGGTGTGGCCGTAAGCAATTGCTCCTGGCACCAGACATGACTTTAAACAGGAGAACGGATAATTTTTTTTACCCCAAATGAAAATAGATTACAGCACCTGGTATTCCCAGGCGGTCTCCCATCCATGTACTAACCAGGCCCGACCGTGCTTAGCTTCCGAGATCAGACGAGATCGGGCGTGTTCACGGTGGTGTGGCCGTAAGCAATTGCCCTTGGCACCAGACAGGACTTTAAACAGGAGAAAGGATGATTTTTTTTACCCCAAATGAAAATAGCTTACAGCACACGGTATTCCCAGGCGGTCTCCCATCCAGGTACTAACCAGGCCCGACCGTGTTTAGCTTCCGAGATCAGACGAGATCGGGCGTGTTCGCAGTGGTGTGGCCGTAAGCAATTGCTCCTGGCACCAGACATGACTTTAAACAGGAGAACGGATAAATTTTTTTACCCCAAATGAAAATAGATTACAGCACCTGGTATTCCCAGGCGGTCTCCGATCCAGGTACTAACCATGCCCGACCGTGCTTAGCTTCCGAGATCAGACGAGATCGGGCGTGTTTACGGTGGTGTGGCCGTAAGCAATTGCTCCTGGCACCAGACAGGACTTTAAACAGGAGAAAGGATGATTTTTTTTACCCCAAATGAAAATAGCTTACAGCACCTGGTATTCCCAGGCGGTCTCCCATCCAGGTACTAACCAGGCCCGAACATGCTTAGCTTCCGAGATCAGACGAGATCGAGCGTGATCGCAGTGGTGTGGCCGTAAGCAATTGCTCCTGGCACCAGACAGGACTTTAAACAGGAGAAAGGATCTTTTTTTTACCCCAAATGAAAATAGATTACAGCACCTGGTATTCCCAGGCGGTCTCCCATCCAAATACTAACCAGGCCTGACCGTGCTCAGCTTCCGAGATCAGACGAGATCGGGCGTGTTCACGGTGGTGTGGCCGTAAGCAATTGCTCCTGGCACCAGACAGGACTTTAAACAGGAGAAAGGATCATTTTTTTTACCCCAAATGAAAATAGATTACAGCACCTGGTATTCCCAGGCGGTCTCCCATCCAAGTATTAACCAGGCCCGACCGTGCTTAGCTTCCGAGATCAGACGAGATCGGGTGTGTTCATAGTGGTGTGGCCGTAAGCAATTGCTCCTGGCACCAGACAGGACTTTAAACAGGAGAAAGGATGATTTTTTTTACCCCAAATGAAAATAGCTTACAGCACCTGGTATTCCCAGGCGGTCTCCCATCCAGGTACTAACCAGGCCCGACCGTGCTTAGCCTCCGAGATCAGACGAGATCGGGCGTGTTCGCAGTGGTGTGGCCGTAAGCAATTTCTCCTGGCACCAGACAGGACTTTAAACAGGAGAAAGGATCATTTTTTTTACCCCAAATGAAAATCAATTACAGCACCTGGTATTCCCAGGCGGTCTCCCATACAAGTACTAACCAGGCCAGACCGTGCTTAGCTTCCGAGATCAGACGAGATCGGGCGTGTTCACGGTGGGGTGGCCGTAAGCAAATGCTCCTGGCACCAGACAGGACTTTAAACAGGAGAAAGGATGATTTTTTTTACCCCAAATGAAAATAGCTTACAGCACCTGGTATTCCCAGGTGGTCTCCCATCCAAGTACTAACCAGGCCCGACCGTGCTTAGCTTCCGAGATCAGACGAGATCGGGCGTGTTCATGGTGGTGTGGCCGTAAGCAAATGCTCCTGGCACCAGACAGGACTTTAAACAGGAGAAAGGATGATTTTTTTTACCCCAAATGAAAATAGCTTACAGCACCTGGTATTCCCAGGCGGTCTCCCATCCAGGTACTTACCAGGCCCGACCGTGCATAGCTTCCGAGATCAGACGAGATCGGGCGTGTTCGCAGTTGTGTGGCCGTAAGCAATTGCTCCTGGCACCAGACAGGACTTTAAACAGGAGAAAGGATCATTTTTTTTACCCCAAATGAAAATAAATTACAGCACCTGGTATTCCCAGGCGGTCTCCCATACAAGTACTATCCAGGCCCGACCGTGCTTAGCTTCCGAGATCAGACGAGATCGGGCGTGTTCACGGTGGTGTGGCCGTAAGCAATTGCTCCTGGCACCAGACAGGACTTTAAACAGGAGAAAGGATGATTTTTTTTACCCCAAATGAAAATAGCTTACAGCACCTGGTATTCCCAGGCGGTCTCCCATCCAGGTACTAACCAGGCCCGACTGTGCTTAGCTTCCGAGATCAGACGAGATCGGGCGTGTTCGCAGTGGTGTGGCCGTAAGCAATTGCTCCTGGCACCAGACAGGACTTTAAACAGGAGAACGGATCATTTTTTTTACCCCAAATGAAAATAGATTACAGCACCTGGTATTCCCAGGCGGTCTCCCATCCAAGTACTAATCAGGCCCGACCGTGCTTAGCTTCCGAGATCAGACGGGATCGGGCGTGTTCACGGTGGTGTGGCCGTAAGCAATTGCTCCTGGCACCAGACAGGACTTTAAACAGGAGAAACGATGATTTTTTTTACCCCAAATGAAAATAGCTTACAGCACCTGGTATTCCCAGGCGGTCTCCCATCCAGGTACTAACCAGGCCCGACCGTGCTTAGCATCCGAGATCAGACGAGATCGGGCGTGTTCGCAGTGGTGTGGCCGTAAGAAATTGCTCCTGGCACCAGACATGACTTTAAACAGGAGAACGGATCATTTTTTTTACCCCAAATGAAAATAGCTTACAGCACCTGGTATTCCCAGGCGGTCTCCCATCCAGGTACTAACCAGGCCCCACCGTGCTTAGCTTCCGAGATCAGACGAGATCGGGCGTGTTCACGGTGGTGTGGCCGTAAGCAATTGCTCCTGGCACCAGACAGGACTTTAAACAGGAGAAAGGATGATTTTTTTTACCCCAAATGAAAATAGCTTACAGCACCTGGTATTCCCAGGCGGTCTCCCATCCAGGTACTAACCAGGCTTGACCGTGCTCAGCTTCCGAGATCAGACGAGATCGGGCGTGTTCGCAGTGGTGTGGCCGTAAGCAATTTCTCCTGGCACCAGACAGGACTTTAAACAGGAGAAAGGATCATTTTTTTTACCCCAAATGAAAATAAATTACAGCACCTGGTATTCCCAGGCGGTCTCCCATCCAGGTACTAACCAGGCCCGAACATGCTTAGCTTCCGAGATCAGACGAGATCGAGCGTGATCGCAGTGGTGTGGCCGTAAGCAATTGCTCCTGGCACCAGACAGGACTTTAAACAGGAGAAAGGATCTTTTTTTTACCCCAAATGAAAATAGATTACAGCACCTGGTATTCCCAGGCGGTCTCCCATCCAAATACTAACCAGGCCTGACCGTGCTCAGCTTCCGAGATCAGACGAGATCGGGCGTGTTCACGGTGGTGTGGCCGTAAGCAATTGCTCCTGGCACCAGACAGGACTTTAAACAGGAGAAAGGATCATTTTTTTTACCCCAAATGAAAATAGATTACAGCACCTGGTATTCCCAGGCGGTCTCCCATCCAAGTATTAACCAGGCCCGACCGTGCATAGCTTCCGAGATCAGACGAGATCGGGCGTGTTCGCAGTTGTGTGGCCGTAAGCAATTGCTCCTGGCACCAGACAGGACTTTAAACAGGAGAAAGGATCATTTTTTTTACCCCAAATGAAAATAAATTACAGCACCTGGTATTCCCAGGCGGTCTCCCATACAAGTACTATCCAGGCCCGACCGTGCTTAGCTTCCGAGATCAGACGAGATCGGGCGTGTTCACGGTGGTGTGGCCGTAAGCAATTGCTCCTGGCACCAGACAGGACTTTAAACAGGAGAAAGGATGATTTTTTTTACCCCAAATGAAAATAGCTTACAGCACCTGGTATTCCCAGGCGGTCTCCCATCCAGGTACTAACCAGGCCCGACTGTGCTTAGCTTCCGAGATCAGACGAGATCGGGCGTGTTCGCAGTGGTGTGGCCGTAAGCAATTGCTCCTGGCACCAGACAGGACTTTAAACAGGAGAACGGATCATTTTTTTTACCCCAAATGAAAATAGATTACAGCACCTGGTATTCCCAGGCGGTCTCCCATCCAAGTACTAATCAGGCCCGACCGTGCTTAGCTTCCGAGATCAGACGGGATCGGGCGTGTTCACGGTGGTGTGGCCGTAAGCAATTGCTCCTGGCACCAGACAGGACTTTAAACAGGAGAAACGATGATTTTTTTTACCCCAAATGAAAATAGCTTACAGCACCTGGTATTCCCAGGCGGTCTCCCATCCAGGTACTAACCAGGCCCGACCGTGCTTAGCATCCGAGATCAGACGAGATCGGGCGTGTTCGCAGTGGTGTGGCCGTAAGAAATTGCTCCTGGCACCAGACATGACTTTAAACAGGAGAACGGATCATTTTTTTTACCCCAAATGAAAATAGCTTACAGCACCTGGTATTCCCAGGCGGTCTCCCATCCAGGTACTAACCAGGCCCCACCGTGCTTAGCTTCCGAGATCAGACGAGATCGGGCGTGTTCACGGTGGTGTGGCCGTAAGCAATTGCTCCTGGCACCAGACAGGACTTTAAACAGGAGAAAGGATGATTTTTTTTACCCCAAATGAAAATAGCTTACAGCACCTGGTATTCCCAGGCGGTCTCCCATCCAGGTACTAACCAGGCTTGACCGTGCTCAGCTTCCGAGATCAGACGAGATCGGGCGTGTTCGCAGTGGTGTGGCCGTAAGCAATTTCTCCTGGCACCAGACAGGACTTTAAACAGGAGAAAGGATCATTTTTTTTACCCCAAATGAAAATAAATTACAGCACCTGGTATTCCCAGGCGGTCTCCCATACAAGTACTATCCAGGCCCGACCGTGCTTAGCTTCCGAGATCAGACGAGATCGGGCGTGTTCACGGTGGTGTGGCCGTAAGCAATTGCTCCTGGCACCAGACAGGACTTTAAACAGGAGAAAGGATGATTTTTTTTACCCCAAATGAAAACAGCTTACAGCACCTGGTATTCCCAGGCGGTCTCCCATCCAAGTACTAACCAGGCCCGACCGTGCTTTGCTTCCGAGATCAGACGAGATCGGGCGTGTTCATGGTGGTGTGGCCGTAAGCAAATGCTCCTGGCACCAGACAGGACTTTAAACAGGAGAAAGGATGATTTTTTTTACCCCAAATGAAAATAGCTTACAGCACCTGGTATTCCCAGGCGGTCTCCCATCCAGGTACTTACCAGGCCCGACCGTGCATAGCTTCCGAGATCAGACGAGATCGGGCGTGTTCGCAGTTGTGTGGCCGTAAGCAAATGCTCCTGGCACCAGACAGGACTTTAAACAGGACAAAGGATCATTTTTTTTACCCCAAATGAAAATAAATTACAGCACCTGGTATTCCCAGGCGG
The DNA here is from genome assembly GCF_964030765.1 of Micromesistius poutassou. Lineage (NCBI taxonomy): Eukaryota > Metazoa > Chordata > Actinopteri > Gadiformes > Gadidae > Micromesistius > Micromesistius poutassou. The sequence goes on along the minus strand of NC_140271.1, from coordinate 19,295,188 downwards.
TCTCCCATACAAGTACTATCCAGGCCCGACCGTGCTTAGCTTCCGAGATCAGACGAGATCGGGCGTGTTCACGGTGGTGTGGCCGTAAGCAATTGCTCCTGGCACCAGACAGGACTTTAAACAGGAGAAAGGATGATTTTTTTTACCCCAAATGAAAATAGCTTACAGCACCTGGTATTCCCAGGCGGTCTCCCATCCAAGTACTAACCTGGCCCGACCGTGCTTAGCTTCCGAGATCAGATGAGATCGGGCGTGTTCGCAGTGGTGTGGCCGTAAGCAATTGCTCCTGGCACCAGACAGGACTTTAAACAGGAGAAAGGATGATTTTTTTTACCCCAAATGAAAATAGCTTACAGCACCTGGTATTCCCAGGCGGTCTCCCATCCAGGTACTAACCTGGCCCGACCGTGCTTAGCTTCCGAGATCAGACGAGATCGCGCGTGTTCGCAGTGGTGTGGCCGTAAGCAATTGCTCCTGGCACCAGACAGGACTTTAAACAGGAGAAAGGATGATTTTTTTTACCCCAAATGAAAATAGATTACAGCACCTGGTATTCCCAGGCGGTCTCCCATCCAGGTACTAACCAGGCCCGACCGTGCATAGCTTCCGAGATCAGACGAGATCGGGCGTGTTCGCAGTGGTGTGGCCGTAAGCAATTGCTCCTGGCACCAGACAGGACTTTAAACAGGAGAAAGGATGATTTTTTTTACCCCAAATGAAAATAGCTTACAGCACCTGGTATTCCCAGGCTGTCTCCCATCCAGGTACTAACCTGGCCCGACCGTGCTTAGCTTCCGAGATCAGACGAGATCGGGCGTGTTCGCAGTGGTGTGGCCGTAAGCAATTGCTCCTGGCACCAGACAGGACTTTAAACAGGAGAAAGGATGATTTTTTTTACCCCAAATGAAAATAGATTACAGCACCTGGTATTCCCAGGCGGTCTCCCATCCAGGTACTAACCAGGCCCGACCGTGCATAGCTTCCGAGATCAGACGAGATCGGGCGTGTTCGCAGTGGTGTGACCGTAAGCAATTGCTCCTGGCACCAGACAGGACTATAAAAAGGAGAAAGGATCATTTTTTTTACCCCAAATGAAAATAGATTACAGCACCTAGTATTCCCAGGCGGTCTCCCATCCAAGTACTAACCAGGCCCCACCGTGCTTAGCTTCCGAGATCAGACGAGATCGGGCGTGTTCACGGTGGTGTGGCCGTAAGCAATTGCTCCTGGCACCAGACAGGACTTTAAACAGGAGAAAGGATGATTTTTTTTACCCCAAATGAAAATAGCTTACAGCACCTGGTATTCCCAGGCGGTCTCCCATCCAGGTACTAACCAGGCCGGACCGTGCTTAGCTTCCGAGATCAGCCGAGATCGGGCGTGTTCGCAGTGGTGTGGCCGTAAGCAATTGCTCCTGGCACCAGACAGGACTTTAAACAGGAGAAAGGATGATTTTTTTTACCCCAAATGAAAATAGCTAACAGCACCTGGTATTCCCAGGCGGTCTCCCATCCAGGTACTAACCAGGCCCGACCGTGCTTAGCTTCCGAGATCAGACGAGATCGGGCGTATTCGCAGTGGTGTGGCCGTAAGCAATTGCTCCTGGCACCAGACAGGACTTTAAACAGAAGAAAGGATGATTTTTTTTACCCCAAATGAAAATAGATTACAGCACCTGGTATTCCCAGGCGGTCTCCCATCCAGGTACTAACCAGGCCCGACCGTGCATAGCTTCCGAGATCAGACGAGATCGGGCGTGTTCGCAGTGGTGTGGCCATAAGCAATTGCTTCTGGCACCAGACAGGACTTTAAAAAGGAGAAAGGATCATTTTTTTTTACCCCAAATGAAAATAGATTACAGCACCTGGTATTCCCAGGCGGTCTCCCATCCAAGTACTAACCAGGCCCCACCGTGCTTAGCTTCCGAGATCAGACGAGATCGGGCGTGTTCACGGTGGTGTGGCCGTAAGCAATTGCTCCTGGCACCAGACAGGACTTTAAACAGGAGAAAGGATGATTTTTTTTACCCCAAATGAAAATAGCTTACAGCACCTGGTATTCCCAGGCGGTCTCCCATCCAGGTACTAACCAGGCCCGACCGTGCTTAGCTTCCGAGATCAGACGAGATCGGGCGTGTTCACGGTGGTGTGGCCGTAAGCAATTACTCCTGGCACCAGACAGGACTTTAAACAGGAGAAAGGATCATTTTTTTAACCCCAAATGAAAATAGATTACAGCACCTGGTATTCCCAGGCGGTCTCCCATCTAAGTACTAACCAGGCCCGACCGTGCTTAGCTTCCGAGATCAGACGAGATCGGGCGTGTTCACGGTGGTGTGGCCGTACGCAATTGCTCCTGGCACCAGACAGGACTTTAAACAGGAGAAAGGATGATTTTTTTTACCCCAAATGAAAATTGCTTACAGCACCTGGTATTCCCAGGCGGTCTCCCATCCAGGTACTAACCAGGCCCGACCGTGCTTAGCTTCCGAGATCAGACGAGATCGGGCGTGTTCGCAGTGGTGTGGCCGTAAGCTATTGCTCCTGGCACCAGACAGGACTTTAAACAGGAGAAAAGATCATTTTTTTTACCCCAAATGAAAATAGATTACAGCACCTGGTATTCCCAGGCGGTCTCCCATCCAAGTACTAACCAAGCCCGACCGTGCTTAGCTTCCGAGATCAGACGAGATCGGGCGTGTTCATGGTGGTGTGGCCGTAAGCAATTGCTCCTGGCACCAGACAGGACTTTAAACAGGAGAAAGGATGATTTTTTTTTACCCCAAATGAAAATAGCTTACAGCACCTGGTATTCCCAGGTGGTCTCCCATCCAGGTACTAACCAGTCCCGACCGTGCTTAGCTTCCGAGATCAGACGAGATCGGGCGTGTTCGCAGTGGTGTGGCCGTAAGCAATTACTCCTGGCACCAGACAGGACTTTAAACAGGAGAAAGGATAATTTTTTTTACCCCAAATGAAAACACAATTACAGCACCTGTTATTCCCAGGCGGTCTCCCATCCAAGTACTAACCAGTCCCGACCGTGCTTAGCTTCCGAGACCAGACGACATCGGGCGTGTTCGCAGTGGTGTGGCCGTAAGCAATTTCTCCTGGCACCAGACAGGACTTTAAACAGGAGAAAGGATCTTTTTTTTTTACCCCAAATGAAAATAGATTACAGCACCTGGTATTCCCAGGCGGTCTCCCATCCAAGTACTAACCAGGCCCGACCGTGCTTAGCTTCCGAGATCAGACAAGATCGGGCGTGTTCACGGTGGTGTGGCCGTAAGCAATTCCTCCTAGCACCAGACAGGACTTTAAACAGGAGAAAGGATAATTTTTTTTACCCCAAATGAAAATAGCTTACAGCACCTGGTATTCCCAGGCGGTCTCCCATCCAGGTACTAACCAGGCCCGACCGTGCTTAGCTTCCGAGATCAGACGAGATCGGGCGTGTTCGCAGTGGTGTGGCCATAAGCAATTGCTCCTGGCACCAGACAGGACTTTAAACAGGAGAAAGGATCATTTTTTTTACCCCAAATGAAAATAGCTTACAGCACCTGGTATTCCCAGGCGGTCTCCCATCCAGGTACTAACCAGGCCCGACCGTGCTTAGCTTCCGAGATCAGACGAGATCGGGCGTGTTCGCAGTGGTGTGGCCATAAGCAATTGCTCCTGGCACCAGACAGGACTTTAAACAGGAGAAAGGATCATTTTTTTTACCCCAAATGAAAATAGATTACAGCACCTGGTATTCCCAGGCGGTCTCCCATCGAAGTACTAACCAAGCCCGACCGTGCTTAGCTTCCGAGATCAGACGAGATCGGGCGTGTTCACGGTGGTGTGGCCGTAAGCAATTGCTCCTGGCACCAGACAGGACTTTAAACAGGAGAAAGGATGATTTTTTTTACCCCAAATGAAAATATCTTACAGCACCTGGTATTCCCAGGCGGTCTCCCATCCAGGTACTAACCAGGACCGACCGTGCTTAGCTTCCGAGATCAGACGAGTTCACGGTGGTGTGGCCGTAAGCAATTACTCCGGGCACCAGACAGGACTTTAAACAGGAGAAAGGATGATTTTTTTTACCCAAATGAAAACCCAATTACAGCACCTGTTATTCCCAGGCGGTCTCCCATCCAAGTACTAACCAGGCCCGACCTTGCTTAGCTTCCGAGATCAGACGAGATCGGGCGTGTTCACGGTGGTGTGGCCGTAAGCAGTTACTCCTGGCACCAGACAGGACTTTAAACAGGAGAAAGGATCATTTTTTTTACCCCAAATGAAAATAGATTACAGCACCTGGTATTCCCAGGCGGTCTCCCATCCAAGTACTAACCAGGCCCGACCGTGCTTAGCTTCCGAGATCAGACAAGATCGGGCGTGTTCACGGTGGTGTTGCCGTAAGCAATTCCTCCTAGCACCAGACAGGACTTTAAACAGGAGAAAGGATCATTTTTTTTACCCCAAATGAAAATAGCTTACAGCACCTGGTATTCCCAGGCGGTCTCCCATCCAGGTACTAACCAGGCCCAACCGTGCTTAGCTTCCGAGATCAGACGAGATCGGGCGTGTTCGCATTGGTGTGGCCGTAAGCAATTGCTCTTGGCACCAGACAGGACTTTAAACAGGAGAAAGGATCATTTTTTTTACCCCAAATGAAAATAGATTACAGCACCTGGTATTCCCAGGCGGTCTCCCATCCAAGTACTAACCAGGCCCGACCGTGCTTAGCTTCCGAGATCAGACAAGATCGGGTGTGTTCACGGTGGTGTGGCCGTAAGCAATTCCTCCTAGCACCAGACAGGACTTTAAACAGGAGAAAGGATCATTTTTTTTACCCCAAATGAAAACACAATTACAGCACCTGTTATTCCCAGGCGGTCTCCCATCCAAGTACTAACCAGGCCCGACCGTGCTTAGCTTCCGAGATCAGACGAGATCTGGCGTGTTCGCAGTGGTGTGGCCGTAAGCAATTGCTCCTGGCACCAGACAGGACTTTAAACAGGAGAAAGGATCATTTTTTTTACCCCAAATGAAAATAGATTACAGCACCTGGTGTTCCCAGGCGGTCTCCCATCCAAGTACTAACCAGGCCCAACCGTGCTTAGCTTCCGAGATCAGACGAGATCGGGCGTGTTAACGGTGGTGTGGCCGTAAGCAATTGCTCCTGGCACCAGACAGGACTTTAAACAGGAGAAAGGATGATTTTTTTTACCCCAAATGAAAATAGCTTACAGCACCTGGTATTCCATGCGGTCTCCCATCCAGGTACTAACCAGGCCCGACCGTGCTTAGCTTCCGAGATCAGACGAGATCGGGCGTGTTCGCAGTGGTGTGGCCGTAAGCAATTGCTCCTGGCACCAGACAGGACTTTAAACAGGAGAAAGGATCATTTTTTTTACCCCAAATGAAAATAGCTTACAGCACCTGGTATTCCCAGGCGGTCTCCCATCCAGGTAGTAACCAGGCCCGACCGTGCTTAGCTTCCGAGATCAGACGAGATCGGGCGTGTTCGCAGTGGTGTGGCCGTAAGAAATTGCTCCTGGCACCAGACAGGACGTTAAACAGGAGAAAGGATGATTTTTTTTACCCCAAATGAAAATAGATTACAGCACCTGGTATTCCCAGGCGGTCTCCCATCCAAGTACTAATCAGGCCCGACTGTGCTTAGCTTCCGAGATCAGACGGGATCGGGCGTGTTCACGGTGGTGTGGCCGTAAGCAACTGCTCCTGGCACCAGACAGGACTTTAAACAGGAGAAAGGATGATTTTTTTTACCCCAAATGAAAATAGCTTACAGCACCTGGTATTCCCAGGCGGTCTCCCATCCAGGTACTAACCAGGCCAGACCGTGCTTAGCTTCCGAGATCAGACGATATCGTGCGTGTTCGCAGTGGTGTGGCCGTAAGCAATTGCTCCTGGCACCAGACAGGACTTTAAACAGGAGAAAGGATGATTTTTTTTACCCCAAATGAAAATAGCTTACAGCACCTGGTATTCCCAGGCGGTCTCCCATCCAGGTACTAACCAGGCCCGACCGTGCTTAGCTTCCGAGATCAGACGAGATCGGGCGTGTTCGCAGTGGTGTGGCCGTAAGCAATTGCTCCTGGCACCAGACAGGACTTTAAACAGGAGAAAGGATCATTTTTTTTACCCCAAATGAAAATAGCTTACAGCACCTGGTATTCCCAGGCGGTCTCCCATCCAGGTACTAACCAGGCCCGACCGTGCTTAGCTTCCGAGATCAGACGAGATCGGGCGTGTTCGCAGTGGTGTGGCCGTAAGCAATTGCTCCTGGCACCAGACAGGACTTTAAACAGGAGAAAGGATCATTTTTTTTACCCCAAATGAAAATAGATTACAGCACCTGGTATTCCCAGGCGGTCTCCCATCCAAGTACTATCCAGGCCTGACCCTGCTTAGCTTCAGATATCAGACGAGATCGGGCGTGTTCACGGTGGTGTGGCCGTAAGCAATTGCTTCGGGCACCAGACAGGACTTTAAACAGGAGAAAGGATGATTTTTTTTACCCCAAATGAAAATAGCTTACAGCACCTGGTATTCCCAGGCGGTCTCCCATCCAGGTACTAACCAGGCCCGACCGTGCTTAGCTTCCGAGATCAGACAAGATCGGGCGTGTTCGCAGTGGTGTGGCCGTAAGCAATTGCTCCTGGCACCAGACAGGACTTTAAACAGGAGAACGGATCATTTTTTTTACCCCAAATGAAAATAGATTACAGCACCTGGTATTCCCAGGCGGTCTCCCATCCAAGTACTAACCAGGCCCGACCGTGCTTAGCTTCCGAGATCAGATGAGATCAGGCGTGTTCACGGTGGCGTGGCCGTAAGCAATTGCTCTTGGCACCAGACAGGACTTTAAACAGGAGAAAGGATGATTTTTTTTACCCCAAATGAAAATAGCTTACAGCACCTTGTATTCCCAGGCGGTCTCCCATCCAGGCACTAACCAGGCCCGACCGTGCTTAGTTTCCGAGATCAGACGAGATCGGGTGTGTTCGCAGTTGTGTGGCCATAAGCAATTGCTCCTGGCACCAGACAGGACTTTAAACAGGAGAAAGGATCATTTTTTTTACCCCAAATGAAAATAGATTACAGCACCTGGTATTCCCAGGCGGTCTCCCATCCAAGTACTAACCAGGCCCGACCGTGCTTAGCTTCCGAGATCAGACGAGATCGGGCGTGTTCCCGGTGGTGTGGCCGTAAGCAATTGCTCCTGGCACCAGACAGGACTTTAAACAGGAGAAAGGATGATTTTTTTTACCCCAAATGAAAATAGCTTACAGCACCTGGTATTCCCAGGCGGTCTCCCATCCAGGTACTAACCAGGCCCGACCGAGCTTAGCTTCCGAGATCAGACGAGATCGGGTGTGTTCGCAGTGGTGTGGCCGTAAGCAATTGGTCCTGGCACCAGACAGGACTTTAAACAGGAGAAAGGATAATTTTTTTTACCCCAAATAAAAATAGATTACAGCACCTGGTATTCCCAAGCGGTCTCCCATCCAAGTAGTAACCAGGCCCGACCGTGCTTAGCTTCCGAGATCAGACGAGATCTGGCGTGTTCGCAGTGGTGTGGCCGTAAGCAATTGCTCCTGGCACCAGACAGGACTTTAAACAGGAGAAAGGATCATTTTTTTTACCCCAAATGAAAATAGATTACAGCACCTGGTGTTCCCAGGCGGTCTCCCATCCAAGTACTAACCAGGCCCGACCGTGCTTAGCTTCCGAGATCAGAAGAGATCGGGCGTGTTAACGGTGGTGTGGCCGTAAGCAATTGCTCCTGGCACCAGACAGGACTTTAAACAGGAGAAAGGATGATTTTTTTTACCCCAAATGAAAATAGATTACAGCACCTGGTATTCCCAGGCGGTCTCCCATCCAAGTACTAACCAGGCCCGACCGTGCTCAGCTTCCAAGATCAGACGAGATCGGGCGTGTTCACGGTGGTGTGGCCGTAAGCAATTACTCCTGGCACCAGACAGGACTTTAAACAGGAGAAAGGATGAATTTTTTTGCCCCAAATGAAAATAGCTTACAGCACCTGGTATTCCCAGGCGGTCTCCCATCCAGGTACTAACCAGGCCCTACCTTGCTTAGCTTCCGAGATCAGACGAGATCGGGCGTGTTCGCAGTGGTGTGGCCGTAAGCAATTGCTCCTGGCACCAGACAGGACTTTAAACAGGAGAAAGGATCATTTTTTTTACCCCAAATGAAAATAGATTACAGCACCTGGTATTCCCAGGCGGTCTCCCATCCAAGTACTAACCAGGCCCGACCGTGCTTAGCTTCCGAGATCAGACGAGATCGGGCGTGTTCCCGGTGGTGTGGCCGTAAGCAATTGCTCCTGGCACCAGACAGGACTTTAAACAGGAGAAAGGATGATTTTTTTTACCCCAAATGAAAATAGCTTACAGCACCTGGTATTCCCAGGCGGTCTCCCATCCAGGTACTAACCAGGCCCGACCGTGCTTAGCTTCCGAGATCAGACGAGATCGGGCGTGTTCGCAGTGGTGTGGCCGTAAGCAACTGCTCCTGGCACCAGACAGGACTTTAAACAGGAGAAAGGATGATTTTTTTTACCCCAAATGAAAATAGCTTACAGCACCTGGTATTCCCAGGCGGTCTCCCATCCAGGTATAACCAGGCCCGACCGTGCTTAGCTTCCGAGATCAGACGATATCGGGCTTGTTCGCAGTGGTGTGGCCGTAAGCAATTGCTCCTGGCACCAGACAGGACTTTAAACAGGAGAAAGGATGATTTTTTTTACCCCAAATGAAAATAGCTTACAGCACCTGGTATTCCCAGACGGTCTCCCATCCAGGTACTAACCAGGCCCGACCGTGCTTAGCTTCCGAGATCAGACGAGATCGGGCGTGTTCGCAGTGGTGTGGCCGTAAGCAATTGCTCCTGGCACCAGACAGGACTTTAAACAGGAGAAAGGATCATTTTTTTTACCCCAAATGAAAATAGCTTACAGCACCTGGTATTCCCAGGCGGTCTCCCATCCAGGTACTAACCAGGCCCGACCGTGCTTAGCTTCCGAGATCAGACGAGATCGGGCGTGTTCGCAGTGGTGTGGCCGTAAGCAATTGCTCCTGGCACCAGACAGGACTTTAAACAGGAGAAAGGATCATTTTTTTTACCCCAAATGAAAAGAGATTACAGCACCTGGTATTCCCAGGCGGTCTCCCATCCAAGTACTATCCAGGCCTGACCGTGCTTAGCTTCCGATATCAGACGAGATCGGGCGTGTTCACGGTGGTGTTGCCGTAAGCAAATGCTTCGGGCACCAGACAGGACTTTAAACAGGAGAAAGGATGATTTTTTTTACCCCAAATGAAAATAGCTTACAGCACCTGGTATTCCCAGGCGGTCTCCCATCCAGGTACTAACCAGGCCCGACCGTGCTTAGCTTCCGAGATCAGACAAGATCGGGCGTGTTCGCAGTGGTGTGGCCGTAAGCAATTGCTCCTGGCACCAGACAGGACTTTAAACAGGAGAAAGGATGATTTTTTTTACCCCAAATGAAAATAGCTTACAGCACCTGGTATTCCCAGGCGGTCTCCCATCCAGGTACTAACCATGCCCGACCGTGCTTAGCTTCCGAGATCAGACGAGATCGGGCGTGTTCTCAGTGGTGTGGCCGTAAGCAATTGCTCCTGGCACCAGACAGGACTTTAAACAGGAGAAAGGATCATTTTTTTTACCCCAAATGAAAATAGCTTACAGCACCTGGTATTCCCAGGCGGTCTCCCATCCAGGTACTAACCAGGCCCGACCGTGCTTAGCTTCCGAGATCAGACGAGATCGGGCGTATTTGCAGTGGTGTGGCCGTAAGCAATTGCTCCTGGCACCAGACAGGACTTTAAACAGGAGAAAGGATCATTTTTTTTTACCCCAAATGAAAATAGATTACAGCACCTGGTATTGCCAGGCGGTCTCCCATCCAAGTACCATCCAGGCCTGACCGTGCTTACCTTCCGAGATCAGACGAGATCGGGCGTGTTCACTGTGGTGTGGCCGTAAGCAATTGCTTCGGGCACCAGACAGGACTTTAAACAGGAGAAAGGATCATTTTTTTTACCCCAAATGAAAATAGCTTACAGCACCTGGTATTCCCAGGCGGTCTCCCATCCAGGTACTAACCAGGCCCGACCGTGCTTAGCTTCCGAGATCAGACGAGATCGGGCGTGTTCGCAGTGGTGTGGCCGTAAGCAATTGCTCCTGGCACCAGACAGGACTTTAAACAGGAGAAAGGATGATTTTTTTTTTACCCCAAATGAAAATAGCTTACAGCACCTGGTAGTCCCAGGCGGTCTCCCATCCAGGTACTAACCAGGCCCGACCGTGCTTAGCTTCCGAGATCAGACGAGATTGAGCGTGTTCACGGTGGTGTGGCCGTAAGCAATTGCTCCTGGCACCAGACAGGACTTTAAACAGGAGAAAGGATAATTTTTTTACCCCAAATGAAAATAGCTTACAGCACCTGGTATTCCCAGGCTGTCTCCCACCCAAGTACAAACCAGGCCCGACCGTGCTTAGCTTCCGAGATCAGAGGAGATCGGGCGTGTTCCCGGTGGTGTGGCCGTAAGCAACTGCTCCTGGCACCAGACAGGACTTTAAACATGAGAAAGGATGATTTTTTTTACCCCAAATGAAAATAGCTTACAGCACCTGGTATTCCCAGGCGGTCTCCCATCCAGGTACTAACCAGCCCCGACCGTGCTTAGCTTCCGAGATCAGACGTGTTCGCAGTGGTGTGGCCGTAAGCAATTGCTCCTGGCACCAGACAGGACTTTAAACAGGAGAAAGGATCATTTTTTTTTACCCCAAATGAAAATAGCTTACAGCACCTGGTATTCCCAGGCGGTCTCCCATCCAGGTACTAACCAGGCCCGACCGTGCTTAGCTTCCGAGATCAGACGAGATCGGGCGTGTTCGCAGTGGTGTTGCCTTAAGCAATTGCTCCTGGCACCAGACAGGACTTTAAACAGGAGAAAGGATGATTTTTTTTACCCCAAATGAAAATAGCTTACAGCACCTGGTATTCCCAGGCGGTCTCCCATCCTGGTACCAACCAGGCCCGACCGTGCTTAGCTTCCGAGATCAGACGAGATCGGGCGTGTTCGCAGTGGTGTGGCCGTAAGCAATTGCTCCTGGCATCAGACAGGACTTTAAACAGGAGAAAGGATCATTTTTTTTACCCCAAATGAAAATAGCTTACAGCACCTGGTATTCCCAGGCGGTCTCCCATCCAGGTACTAACCAGCCCCGACCGTGCTTAGCTACCGAGATCAGACGAGATCGGGCGTGTTCGCAGTGGTGTGGCCGTAAGCAATTACTCCTGGCACCAGACAGGACTTTAAACAGGAGAAAGGATGATTTTTTTTACCCCAAATGAAAATAGCTTACAGCACCTGGTATTCCCAGGCGGTCTCCCATCCAGGTACTAACCAGGCCCGACCGTGCTTAGCTTCCGAGATCAGACGAGATCGGGCGTGTTCGCAGTGGTGTGGCCGTAAGCAATTCCTCCTGGCACCAGACAGGACTTTAAACAGGAGAAAGGATCATTTTTTTTACCCCAAATGAAAATAGCTTACAGCACCTGGTATTCCCAGGCGGTCTCCCATCCAGGTACTAACCAGGCCCGACCGTGCTTAACTTCCGAGATCAGACGAGATCGGGCGTGTTCGCAGTGGTGTGGCCGTAAGCAATTGCTCCTGGCACCAGACAGGACTTTAAACAGGAGAAAGGATCATTTTTTTTACCCCAAATGAAAATAGATTACAGCACCTGGTATTCCCAGGTGGTCTCCCATCCAAGTACTATCCAGGCCTGACCGTGCTTAGCTTCCGAGATCAGACGAGATCGGGCGTGTTCACGGTGGTGTGGCCGTAAGCAATTGCTTCGGGCACCAGACAGGACTTTAAACAGGAGAAAGGATGATTTTTTTTACCCCAAATGAAAATAGCTTACAGCACCTGGTATTCCCAGGCGGTCTCCCATCCAGGTACTAACCAGGCCCGACCGTGCTTAGCTTCCGAGATCAGACGAGATCGGGCGTGTTCGCAGTGGTGTGGCCGTAAGCAATTGCTCCTGGCACCAGACAGGACTTTAAACAGGAGAAAGGATGATTTTTTTTACCCCAAATGAAAATAGATTACAGCACCTGGTATTCCCAGGCGGTCTCCCATCCAAGTACTAACCAGGCCCGACCGTGCTTAGCTTCCGAGATCAGACGAGATTGGGCGTGTTCACGGTGGTGTGGCCGTAAGCAATTGCTCCTGGCACCAGACAGGACTTTAAACAGGAGAAAGGATGATTTTTTTTACCCCAAATGAAAATAGCTTACAGCACCTGGTATTCCCAGGCGGTCTCCCATCCAGGTACTAACCAGGTCCGACCGTGCTTAGCTTCTGAGATCAGATGAGATCGGGCGTGTTCGCAGTTGTGTGGCCGTAAGCAATTACTCCTGGCACCAGACAGGACTTTAAACAGGAGAAAGGATCATTTTTTTTTACCCCAAATGAAAATAGCTTACAGCACCTGGTATTCCCAGGCGGTCTCCCATCCAGGTACTAACCAGGCCCGACCGTGCTTAGCTTCCGAGATCAGACGAGATCGAGCGTGTTCGCAGTGGTGTGGCCGTAAGCAATTCCTCCTGGCACCAGACAGGACTTTAAACAGGAGAAAGGATGATTTTTTTTACCCCAAATGAAAATAGATTACAGCACCTGGTATTCCCAGGCGGTCTCCCATCCAAGTACTAACCAGGCCCGACCGTGCTTAGCTTCCGAGATCAGACGAGATTGGGCGTGTTCACGGTGGTGTGGCCGTAAGCAATTGCTCCTGGCACCAGACAGGACTTTAAACAGGAGAAAGGATGATTTTTTTTACCCCAAATGAAAATAGATTACAGCACCTGGTATTCCCAGGCGGTCTCCCATCCAAGTACTAACCAGGCCCGACCGTGCTAAGCTTCCGAGATCAGACGAGATCGGGCGTGTTCCCGGTGGTGTGGCCGTAAGCAATCGCTCCTGGCACCAGACAGGACTTTAAACAGGAGAAAGGATGATTTTTTTTAGCCCAAATGAAAATAGCTTACACCACCTGGTATTCCCAGGCGGTCTCCCATCCAGGTACTAACCAGTCGCGACCGTGCTTAGCTTCCGAGATCAGACGAGATCGGGCGTGTTCACGGTGGTGTGGCCGTAAGCAATTGCCCTTGGCACCAGACAGGACTTTAAACAGGAGAAAGGATGATTTTTTTTACCCCAAATGAAAATAGCTTACAGCACACGGTATTCCCAGGCTGGCTCCCATCCAGGTACTAACCAGGCCTGACCGTGTTTAGCTTCCGAGATCAGACGAGATCGGGCGTGTTCGCAGTGGTGTGGCCGTAAGCAATTGCTCCTGGCACCAGACATGACTTTAAACAGGAGAACGGATAAATTTTTTTACCCCAAATGAAAATAGATTACAGCACCTGGTATTCCCAGGCGGTCTCCGATCCAGGTACTAACCAGGCCCGACCGTGCTTAGCTTCCGAGATCAGACGAGATCGGGCGTGTTTACGGTGGTGTGGCCGTAAGCAATTGCTCCTGGCACCAGACAGGACTTTACACAGGAGAAAGGATGATTTTTTTTACCCCAAATGAAAATAGCTTACAGCAACTGGTATTCCCAGGCGGTCTCCCATCCAGGTACTAACCAGGCCCGAACGTGCTTAGCTTCCGAGATCAGACGAGATCGGGCGTGTTCCCGGTGGTGTGGCCGTAAGCAATCGCTCCTGGCACCAGACAGGACTTTAAACAGGAGAAAGGATGATTTTTTTTAGCCCAAATGAAAATAGCTTACACCACCTGGTATTCCCAGGCGGTCTCCCATCCAGGTACTAACCAGTCGCGACCGTGCTTAGCTTCCGAGATCAGACGAGATCGGGCGTGTTCACGGTGGTGTGGCCGTAAGCAATTGCCCTTACCCCAAATGAAAATAAATTACAGCACCTGGTATTCCCAGGCGGTCTCCCATACAAGTACTAACCAGGCCCGACCGTGCTTAGCTTCCGAGATCAGACGAGATCGGGCGTGTTCACGGTGGTGTGGCCGTAAGCAATTGCTCCTGGCACCAGACAGGACTTTAAACAGGAGAAAGGATGATTTTTTTTACCCCAAATGAAAATAGCTTACAGCACCTGGTATTCCCAGGCGGTCTCCCATCCAAGTACTAACCAGGCCTGACCGTGCTTAGCTTCCGAGATCAGACGAGATCGGGCGTTTTCATGGTGGTGTGGCCGTAAGCAAATGCTCCTGGCACCAGACAGGACTTTAAACAGGAGAAAGGATGATTTTTTTTACCCCAAATGAAAATAGCTTACAGCACCTGGTATTCCCAGGCGGTCTCCCATCCAGGTACTTACCAGGCCCGACCGTGCATAGCTTCCGCGATCAGACGAGATCGGGCGTGTTCGCAGTTGTGTGGCCGTAAGCAATTGCTCCTGGCACCAGACAGGACTTTAAACAGGAGAACGGATCATTTTTTTTACCCCAAATGAAAATAGATTACAGCACCTGGTATTCCCAGGCGGTCTCCCATCCAAGTACTAATCAGGCCCGACCGTGCTTGGCTTCCGAGATCAGACGGGATCGGGCGTGTTCACGGTGGTGTGGCCGTAAGCAATTGCTCCTGGCACCAGACAGGACTTTAAACAGGAGAAAGGATGATTTTTTTTACCCCAAATGAAAATAGCTTACAGCACCTGGTATTCCCAGGCGGTCTCCCATCCAGGTACTAACCAGGCCCGACCGTGCTTAGCATCCGAGATCAGACGAGATCGGGCGTGTTCGCAGTGGTGTGGCCGTAAGAAATTGCTCCTGGCACCAGACATGACTTTAAACAGGAGAACGGATCATTTTTTTTACCCCAAATGAAAATAGCTTACAGCACCTGGTATTCCCAGGCGGTCTCCCATCCAGGTACTAACCAGGCCCCACCGTGCTTAGCTTCCGAGATCAGACGAGATCGGGCGTGTTCACGGTGGTGTGGCCGTAAGCAATTGCTCCTGGCACCAGACAGGACTTTAAACAGGAGAAAGGATGATTTTTTTTACCCCAAATGAAAATAGCTTACAGCACCTGGTATTCCCAAGCGGTCTCCCATCCAGGTACTACCCAGGCCCGACCGTGCTCAGCTTCCGAGATCAGACGAGATCGGGCGTGTTCGCAGTGGTGTGGCCGTAAGCAATTTCTCCTGGCACCAGACAGGACTTTAAACAGGAGAAAGGATCATTTTTTTTACCCCAAATGAAAATAAATTACAGCACCTGGTATTCCCAGGCGGTCTCCCATACAAGTACTATCCAGGCCCGACCGTGCTTAGCTTCCGAGATCAGACGAGATCGGGCGTGTTCACGGTGGTGTGGCCGTAAGCAATTGCTCCTGGCACCAGACAGGACTTTAAACAGGAGAAAGGATGATTTTTTTTACCACAAATGAAAACAGCTTACAGCACCTGGTATTCCCAGGCGGTCTCCCATCCAAGTACTAACCAGGCCCGACCGTGCTTTGCTTCCGAGATCAGACGAGATCGGGCGTGTTCATGGTGGTGTGGCCGTAAGCAAATGCTCCTGGCACCAGACAGGACTTTAAACAGGAGAAAGGATGATTTTTTTTACCCCAAATGAAAATAGCTTACAGCACCTGGTATTCCCAGGCGGTCTCCCATCCAGGTACTTACCAGGCCCGACCGTGCATAGCTTCCGAGATCAGACGAGATCGGGCGTGTTCGCAGTTGTGTGGCCGTAAGCAAATGCTCCTGGCACCAGACAGGACTTTAAACAGGAGAAAGGATCATTTTTTTTACCCCAAATGAAAATAAATTACAGCACCTGGTATTCCCAGGCGGTCTCCCATACAAGTACTATCCAGGCCCGACCGTGCTTAGCTTCCGAGATCAGACGAGATCGGGCGTGTTCACGGTGGTGTGGCCGTAAGCAATTGCTCCTGGCACCAGACAGGACTTTAAACAGGAGAAAGGATGATTTTTTTTACCCCAAATGAAAATAGCTTACAGCACCTGGTATTCCCAGGCGGTCTCCCATCCAGGTACTAACCAGGCCCGACCGTGCTTAGCTTCCGAGATCAGACGAGATCGGGCGTGTTCGCAGTGGTGTGGCCGTAAGCAATTACTCCTGGCACCAGACAGGACTTTAAACAGGAGAACGGATCATTTTTTTTACCCCAAATGAAAATAGATTACAGCACCTGGTATTCCCAGGCGGTCTCCTATCCAAGTACTAACCAGGCCCGACCGTGCTTAGCTTCCGAGATCAGACGAGATCGGGCGTGTTCACGGTGGTGTGGCCGTAAGCAATTGCCCTTGGCACCAGACAGGACTTTAAACAGGAGAAAGGATGATTTTTTTTACCCCAAATGAAAATAGCTTACAACACTTGGTATTCCCAGGTGGTCTCCCATCGAGGTACTAACCAGGCCCGACCGTGCTTAGCTTCCGAGATCAGACGAGATCGGGCGTGTTCGCAGTGGTGTGGCCGTAAGCAATTGCTCCTGGCACCAGACATGACTTTAAACAGGAGAACGGATAAATTTTTTTACCCCAAATGAAAATAGATTACAGCACCTGGTATTCCCAGGCGGTCTCCGATCCAGGTACTAACCAGGCCCGACCGTGCTTAGCTTCCGAGATCAGACGAGATCGGGCGTGTTTACGGTGGTGTGGCCGTAAGCAATTGCTCCTGGCACCAGACAGGACTTTACACAGGAGAAAGGATGATTTTTTTTACCCCAAATGAAAATAGCTTACAGCAACTGGTATTCCCAGGCGGTCTCCCATCCAGGTACTAACCAGGCCCGAACGTGCTTAGCTTCCGAGATCAGACGAGATCGGGCGTGTTCCCGGTGGTGTGGCCGTAAGCAATCGCTCCTGGCACCAGACAGGACTTTAAACAGGAGAAAGGATGATTTTTTTTAGCCCAAATGAAAATAGCTTACACCACCTGGTATTCCCAGGCGGTCTCCCATCCAGGTACTAACCAGTCGCGACCGTGCTTAGCTTCCGAGATCAGACGAGATCGGGCGTGTTCACGGTGGTGTGGCCGTAAGCAATTGCCCTTACCCCAAATGAAAATAAATTACAGCACCTGGTATTCCCAGGCGGTCTCCCATACAAGTACTAACCAGGCCCGACCGTGCTTAGCTTCCGAGATCAGACGAGATCGGGCGTGTTCACGGTGGTGTGGCCGTAAGCAATTGCTCCTGGCACCAGACAGGACTTTAAACAGGAGAAAGGATGATTTTTTTTACCCCAAATGAAAATAGCTTACAGCACCTGGTATTCCCAGGCGGTCTCCCATCCAAGTACTAACCAGGCCTGACCGTGCTTAGCTTCCGAGATCAGACGAGATCGGGCGTTTTCATGGTGGTGTGGCCGTAAGCAAATGCTCCTGGCACCAGACAGGACTTTAAACAGGAGAAAGGATGATTTTTTTTACCCCAAATGAAAATAGCTTACAGCACCTGGTATTCCCAGGCGGTCTCCCATCCAGGTACTTACCAGGCCCGACCGTGCATAGCTTCCGCGATCAGACGAGATCGGGCGTGTTCGCAGTTGTGTGGCCGTAAGCAATTGCTCCTGGCACCAGACAGGACTTTAAACAGGAGAACGGATCATTTTTTTTACCCCAAATGAAAATAGATTACAGCACCTGGCATTCCCAGGCGGTCTCCCATCCAAGTACTAATCAGGCCCGACCGTGCTTGGCTTCCGAGATCAGACGGGATCGGGCGTGTTCACGGTGGTGTGGCCGTAAGCAATTGCTCCTGGCACCAGACAGGACTTTAAACAGGAGAAAGGATGATTTTTTTTACCCCAAATGAAAATAGCTTACAGCACCTGGTATTCCCAGGCGGTCTCCCATCCAGGTACTAACCAGGCCCGACCGTGCTTAGCATCCGAGATCAGACGAGATCGGGCGTGTTCGCAGTGGTGTGGCCGTAAGAAATTGCTCCTGGCACCAGACATGACTTTAAACAGGAGAACGGATCATTTTTTTTACCCCAAATGAAAATAGCTTACAGCACCTGGTATTCCCAGGCGGTCTCCCATCCAGGTACTAACCAGGCCCCACCGTGCTTAGCTTCCGAGATCAGACGAGATCGGGCGTGTTCACGGTGGTGTGGCCGTAAGCAATTGCTCCTGGCACCAGACAGGACTTTAAACAGGAGAAAGGATGATTTTTTTTACCCCAAATGAAAATAGCTTACAGCACCTGGTATTCCCAAGCGGTCTCCCATCCAGGTACTACCCAGGCCCGACCGTGCTCAGCTTCCGAGATCAGACGAGATCGGGCGTGTTCGCAGTGGTGTGGCCGTAAGCAATTTCTCCTGGCACCAGACAGGACTTTAAACGGGAGAAAGGATCATTTTTTTTACCCCAAATGAAAATAAATTACAGCACCTGGTATTCCCAGGCGGTCTCCCATACAAGTACTATCCAGGCCCGACCGTGCTTAGCTTCCGAGATCAGACGAGATCGGGCGTGTTCACGGTGGTGTGGCCGTAAGCAATTGCTCCTGGCACCAGACAGGACTTTAAACAGGAGAAAGGATGATTTTTTTTACCACAAATGAAAACAGCTTACAGCACCTGGTATTCCCAGGCGGTCTCCCATCCAAGTACTAACCAGGCCCGACCGTGCTTTGCTTCCGAGATCAGACGAGATCGGGCGTGTTCATGGTGGTGTGGCCGTAAGCAAATGCTCCTGGCACCAGACAGGACTTTAAACAGGAGAAAGGATGATTTTTTTTACCCCAAATGAAAATAGCTTACAGCACCTGGTATTCCCAGGCGGTCTCCCATCCAGGTACTTACCAGGCCCGACCGTGCATAGCTTCCGAGATCAGACGAGATCGGGCGTGTTCGCAGTTGTGTGGCCGTAAGCAAATGCTCCTGGCACCAGACAGGACTTTAAACAGGAGAAAGGATCATTTTTTTTACCCCAAATGAAAATAAATTACAGCACCTGGTATTCCCAGGCGGTCTCCCATACAAGTACTATCCAGGCCCGACCGTGCTTAGCTTCCGAGATCAGACGAGATCGGGCGTGTTCACGGTGGTGTGGCCGTAAGCAATTGCTCCTGGCACCAGACAGGACTTTAAACAGGAGAAAGGATGATTTTTTTTACCCCAAATGAAAATAGCTTACAGCACCTGGTATTCCCAGGCGGTCTCCCATCCAGGTACTAAACAGGCCCGACCGTGCTTAGCTTCCGAGATCAGACGAGATCGGGCGTGTTCGCAGTGGTGTGGCCGTAAGCAATTACTCCTGGCACCAGACAGGACTTTAAACAGGAGAACGGATCATTTTTTTTACCCCAAATGAAAATAGATTACAGCACCTGGTATTCCCAGGCGGTCTCCTATCCAAGTACTAACCAGGCCCGACCGTGCTTAGCTTCCGAGATCAGACGAGATCGGGCGTGTTCACGGTGGTGTGGCCGTAAGCAATTGCCCTTGGCACCAGACAGGACTTTAAACAGGAGAAAGGATGATTTTTTTTACCCCAAATGAAAATAGCTTACAACACTTGGTATTCCCAGGTGGTCTCCCATCGAGGTACTAACCAGGCCCGACCGTGCTTAGCTTCCGAGATCAGACGAGATCGGGCGTGTTCACAGTTGTGTGGCTGTAAGCAATTGGTCCTGGCACCAGACAGGACTTTAAACAGGAGAAAGGATCATTTTTTTTACCCCAAATGAAAATAGCTTACAGCACCTGGTATTCCCAGGCAGTCTCCCATCCAGGTACTAACCAGGCCCGACCGTGCTTAGCTTCCGAGATCAGACGAGATCGGGCGTGTTCCCAGTGGTGTGGCCTTAAGCAATTGCTCCTGGCACCAGACAGGACTTTAAACAGGAGAAAGGATGATTTTTTTTACCCCAAATGAAAATAGTTTACAGCACCTGGTATTCCCAGGCGGTCTCCCATCCAGGTACTGACCTGGCCCGACCGTGCTTAGCTTCCGAGATCAGACGAGATCGGGCGTGTTCGCAGTGGTGTGGCCGTAAGCAATTGATCCTGGCACCAGACAGGACTTTAAACAGGAGAAAGGATCATTTTTTTTACCCCAAATGAAAATAGAGTACAGCACCTGGTATTCCCAGGCGGTCTCCCATCCAGGTACTAACCAGGCCCGACCGTGCATAGCTTCCGAGATCAGACGAGATCGGGCGTGTTCGCAGTGGTGTGGCCGTAAGCAATTGCTCCTGGC
>NC_140271.1:19259882-19267382 GCF_964030765.1 Micromesistius poutassou | reverse complement strand
CGGTGGTGTGGCCGTAAGAAATTGCTCCTGGCACCAGACAGGACTTTAAACAGGAGAAAGGATGGTTTTTTTACCCCAAATGAAAATAGCTTACAGCACCTGGTATTCCCAGGCGGTCTCCCATCCAGGTACTAACCAGGCCCGACCGTGCTTAGCTTCCGAGATCAGACGAGATCGGGCGTGTTCGCAGTGGTGTGGCCGTAAGCTATTGCTCCTGGCACCAGACAGGACTTTAAACAGGAGAAAAGATCATTTTTTTTACCCCAAATGAAAATAGATTACAGCACGTGGTATTCCCAGGCGGTCTCCCATCCAAGTACTAACCAAGCCCGACCGTGCTTAGCTTCCGAGATCAGACGAGATCGGGCGTGTTCATGGTGGTGTGGCCGTAAGCAATTGCTCCTGGCACCAGACAGGACTTTAAACAGGAGAAAGGATGATTTTTTTTTACCCCAAATGAAAATAGCTTACAGCACCTGGTATTCCCAGGTGGTCTCCCATCCAGGTACTAACCAGTCCCGACCGTGCTTAGCTTCCGAGATCAGACGAGATCGGGCGTGTTCGCAGTGGTGTGGCCGTAAGCAATTACTCCTGGCACCAGACAGGACTTTAAACAGGAGAAAGGATAATTTTTTTTACCCCAAATGAAAACACAATTACAGCACCTGTTATTCCCAGGCGGTCTCCCATCCAAGTACTAACCAGGCCCGACCGTGCTTAGCTTCCGAGACCAGACGACATCGGGCGTGTTCGCAATGGTGTGGCCGTAAGCAATTTCTCCTGGCACCAGACAGGACTTTAAACAGGAGAAAGGATCATTTTTTTTTACCCCAAATGAAAATAGATTACAGCACCTGGTATTCCCAGGCGGCCTCCCATCCAAGTACTAACCAGGCCCGACCGTGCTTAGCTTCCGAGATCAGACAAGATCGGGCGTGTTCACGGTGGTGTGGCCGTAAGCAATTCCTCCTAGCACCAGACAGGACTTTAAACAGGAGAAAGGATCATTTTTTTTACCCCAAATGAAAATAGCTTACAGCACCTGGTATTCCCAGGCGGTCTCCCATCCAGGTACTAACCAGGCCCGACCGTGCTTAGCTTCCGAGATCAGACGAGATCGGGCGTATTCGCAGTGGTGTGGCCATAAGCAATTGCTCCTGGCACCAGACAGGACTTTAAACAGGAGAAAGGATCATTTTTTTTACCCCAAATGAAAATAGATTACAGCACCTGGTATTCCCAGGCGGTCTCCCATCGAAGTACTAACCAAGCCCGACCGTGCTTAGCTTCCGAGATCAGACGAGATCGGGCGTGTTCACGGTGGTGTGGCCGTAAGCAATTGCTCCTGGCACCAGACAGGACTTTAAACAGGAGAAAGGATGATTTTTTTTACCCCAAATGAAAATAGCTTACAGCACCTGGTATTCCCAGGCGGTCTCCCATCCAGGTACTAACCAGGACCGACCGTGCTTAGCTTCCGAGATCAGACGAGATCGGGCGTGTTCACGGTGGTGTGGCCGTAAGCAATTGCTCCTGGCACCAGACAGGACTTTAAACAGGAGAAAGGATGATTTTTTTTACCCAAATGAAAACCCAATTACAGCATCTGTTATTCCCAGGCGGTCTCCCATCCACGTACTAACCAGGCCCGACCTTGCTTAGCTTCCGAGATCAGACGAGATCGGGCGTGTTCACGGTGGTGTGGCCGTAAGCAGTTACTCCTGGCACCAGACAGGACTTTAAACAGGAGAAAGGATGATTTTTTTTACCCCAAATGAAAATAGCTTACAGCACCTGGTATTCCCAGGCGGTCTCCCATCCAAGTACTAATCTGGCCCGACCGTGCTTAGCTTCCGAGATCAGATGAGATCGGGCGTGTTCGCAGTGGTGTGGCCGTAAGCAATTGCTCCTAGGACCAGACAGGACTTTAAACAGGAGAAAGGATGATTTTTTTTACCCCAAATGAAAATAGCTTACAGCACCTGGTATTCCCAGGCGGTCTCCCATCCAGGTACTAACCAGGCCCGACCGTGCTTAGCTTCCGAGATCAGACGAGATCGGGCGTATTCGCAGTGGTGTGGCCATAAGCAATTGCTCCTGGCACCAGACAGGACTTTAAACAGGAGAAAGGATCATTTTTTTTACCCCAAATGAAAATAGATTACAGCACCTGGTATTCCCAGGCGGTCTCCCATCGAAGTACTAACCAAGCCCGACCGTGCTTAGCTACCGAGATCAGACGAGATCGGGCGTGTTCACGGTGGTGTGGCCGTAAGCAATTGCTCCTGGCACCAGACAGGACTTTAAACAGGAGAAAGGATGATTTTTTTTACCCAAATGAAAACCCAATTACAGCATCTGTTATTCCCAGGCGGTCTCCCATCCAAGTACTAACCAGGCCCGACCTTGCTTAGCTTCCGAGATCAGACGAGATCGGGCGTGTTCACGGTGGTGTGGCCGTAAGCAGTTACTCCTGGCACCAGACAGGACTTTAAACAGGAGAAAGGATGATTTTTTTTACCCCAAATGAAAATAGCTTACAGCACCTGGTATT
Organism: Micromesistius poutassou; assembly: GCF_964030765.1. Taxonomy (NCBI): domain Eukaryota; kingdom Metazoa; phylum Chordata; class Actinopteri; order Gadiformes; family Gadidae; genus Micromesistius; species Micromesistius poutassou. The sequence continues at coordinate 19,264,828 of NC_140271.1, read as the reverse complement.
CCCAGGCGGTCTCCCATCCAAGTACTAATCTGGCCCGACCGTGCTTAGCTTCCGAGATCAGATGAGATCGGGCGTGTTCGCAGTGGTGTGGCCGTAAGCAATTGCTCCTAGCACCAGACAGGACTTTAAACAGGAGAAAGGATGATTTTTTTTACCCCAAATGAAAATAGCTTACAGCACCTGGTATTCCCAGGCGGTCTCCCATCCAGGTACTAACCTGGCCCGACCGTGCTTAGCTTCCGAGATCAGACGAGATCGCGCGTGTTCGCAGTGGTGTGGCCGTAAGCAATTGCTCCTGGCACCAGACAGGACTTTAAACAGGAGAAAGGATGATTTTTTTTACCCCAAATGAAAATAGATTACAGCACCTGGTATTCCCAGGCGGTCTCCCATCCAGGTACTTACCAGGCCCGACCGTGCATAGCTTCCGAGATCAGACGAGATCGGGCGTGTTCGCAGTGGTGTGGCCGTAAGCAATTGCTCCTGGCACCAGACAGGACTTTAAACAGGAGAAAGGATGATTTTTTTTACCCCAAATGAAAATAGCTTACAGCACCTGGTATCCCCAGGCGGTCTCCCATCCAGGTACTAACCTGGCCCGACCGTGCTTAGCTTCCGAGATCAGACGAGATCGGGCGTGTTCGCAGTGGTGTGGCCGTAAGCAATTGCTCCTGGCACCAGACAGGACTTTAAACAGGAGAAAGGATGATTTTTTTTACCCCAAATGAAAATAGATTACAGCACCTGGTATTCCCAGGCGGTCTCCCATCCAGGTACTAACCAGGCCCGACCGTGCATAGCTTCCGAGATCAGACGAGATCGGGCGTGTTCGCAGTGGTGTGACCGTAAGCAATTGCTCCTGGCACCAGACAGGACTTTAAAAAGGAGAAAGGATGATTTTTTTTACCCCAAATGAAAATAGATTACAGCACCTGGTATTCCCAGGCGGTCTCCCATCCAAGTACTAATCTGGCCCGACCGTGCTTAGCTTCCGAGATCAGATGAGATCGGGCGTGTTCGCAGTGGTGTGGCCGTAAGCAATTGCTCCTAGCACCAGACAGGACTTTAAACAGGAGAAAGGATGATTTTTTTTACCCCAAATGAAAATAGCTTACAGCACCTGGTATTCCCAGGCGGTCTCCCATCCAGGTACTAACCTGGCCCGACCGTGCTTAGCTTCCGAGATCAGACGAGATCGCGCGTGTTCGCAGTGGTGTGGCCGTAAGCAATTGCTCCTGGCACCAGACAGGACTTTAAACAGGAGAAAGGATGATTTTTTTTACCCCAAATGAAAATAGATTACAGCACCTGGTATTCCCAGGCGGTCTCCCATCCAGGTACTAACCAGGCCCGACCGTGCATAGCTTCCGAGATCAGACGAGATCGGGCGTGTTCGCAGTGGTGTGGCCGTAAGCAATTGCTCCTGGCACCAGACAGGACTTTAAACAGGAGAAAGGATGATTTTTTTTACCCCAAATGAAAATAGCTTACAGCACCTGGTATCCCCAGGCGGTCTCCCATCCAGGTACTAACCTGGCCCGACCGTGCTTAGCTTCCGAGATCAGACGAGATCGGGCGTGTTCGCAGTGGTGTGGCCGTAAGCAATTGCTCCTGGCACCAGACAGGACTTTAAACAGTAGAAAGGATGATTTTTTTTACCCCAAATGAAAATAGATTACAGCACCTGGTATTCCCAGGCGGTCTCCCATCCAGGTACTAACCAGGCCCGACCGTGCATAGCTTCCGAGATCAGACGAGATCGGGCGTGTTCGCAGTTGTGTGACCGTAAGCAATTGCTCCTGGCACCAGACAGGACTTTAAAAAGGAGAAAGGATCATTTTTTTTACCCCAAATGAAAATAGATTACAGCACCTGGTATTCCCAGGCGGTCTCCCATCCAAGTACTAACCAGGCCCCACCGTGCTTAGCTTCCGAGATCAGACGAGATCGGGCGTGTTCACGGTGGTGTGGCCGTAAGCAATTGCTCCTGGCACCAGACAGGACTTTAAACAGGAGAAAGGATGATTTTTTTTACCCCAACTGAAAATAGCTTACAGCACCTGGTATTCCCAGGCTGTCTCCCATCCAGGTACTAACCAGGCCCGACCGTGCTTAGCTTCCGAGATCAGACGAGATCGGGCATGTTCGCAGTGGTGTGGCCGTAAGCAATTGCTCCTGGCACCAGACAGGACTTTAAACAGGAGAAAGGATCATTTTTTTTACCCCAAATGAAAACACAATTACAGCACCTGTTATTCCCAGGCGGTCTCCCATCCAAGTACTAACCAGGCCCGACCGTGCTTAGCTTCCGAGATCAGACGAGATCGGGCGTGTTCATGGTGGTGTGGCCGTAAGCAATTACTCCCGACACCAGACAGGACTTTAAACGGGAGAAAGGATGATTTTTTTTTACCCCAAATGAAAATAGATTACAGCACCTGGTATTCCCAGGCGGTCTCCCATCCAAGTACTAACCAGGCCCCACCGTGCTTAGCTTCCGAGATCAGACGAGATCGGGCGTGTTCACGGTGGTGTGGCCGTAAGCAATTGCTCCTGGCACCAGACAGGACTTTAAACAGGAGAAAGGATGATTTTTTTTACCCCAAATGAAAATAGCTTACAGCACCTGGTATTCCCAGGCGGTCTCCCATCCAGGTACTAACCAGGCCCGACCGTGCTTAGCTTCCGAGATCAGACGAGATCGGGCGTGTTCACGGTGGTGTGGCCGTAAGCAATAACTCCTGGCACCAGACAGGACTTTAAACAGGAGAAAGGATCATTTTTTTAACCCCAAATGAAAATAGATTACAGCACCTGGTATTCCCAGGCGGTCTCCCATCCAAGTACTAACCAGGCCCGACCGTGCTTAGCTTCCGAGATCAGACGAGATCGGGCGTGTTCACGGTGGTGTGGCCGTACGCAATTGCTCCTGGCACCAGACAGGACTTTAAACAGGAGAAAGGATGATTTTTTTTACCCCAAATGAAAATTGCTTACAGCACCTGGTATTCCCAGGCGGTCTCCCATCCAGGTACTAACCAGGCCCGACCGTGCTTAGCTTCCGAGATCAGACGAGATCGGGCGTGTTCGCAGTGGTGTGGCCGTAAGCTATTGCTCCTGGCACCAGACAGGACTTTAAACAGGAGAAAAGATCATTTTTTTTACCCCAAATGAAAATAGATTACAGCACCTGGTATTCCCAGGCGGTCTCCCATCCAAGTACTAACCAAGCCCGACCGTGCTTAGCTTCCGAGATCAGACGAGATCGGGCGTGTTCGCAGTGGTGTGGCCGTAAGCAATTGCTCCTGGCACCAGACAGGACTTTAAACAGGAGAAAGGATGATTTTTTTTACCCCAAATGAAAATAGATTACAGCACCTGGTATTCCCAGGCGGTCTCCCATCCAGGTACAAACCAGGCCCGACCGTGCATAGCTTCCGAGATCAGACGAGATAGGGCGTGTTCGCAGTGGTGTGGCCGTAAGCAATTGCTCCTGGCACCAGACAGGACTTTAAAAAGGAGAAAGGATAATTTTTTTTACCCCAAATGAAAATAGATTACAGCACCTGGTATTCCCAGGCGGTCTCCCATCCAAGTACTAACCAGGCCCCACCGTGCTTAGCTTCCGAGATCAGACGAGATCGGGCGTGTTCACGGTGGTGTGGCCGTAAGCATTTCCTCCTGGCACCAGACAGGACTTTAAACAGGAGAAAGGATGATTTTTTTTACCCCAAATGAAAATAGCTTACAGCACCTGGTATTCCCAGGCGGTCTCCCATCCAGGTACTAACCAGGCCCGACCGTGCTTAACTTCCGAGATCAGACGAGATCGGGCGTGTTCGCAGTGGTGTGGCCGTAAGCAATTGCTCCTGGCACCAGACAGGACTTTAAACAGGAGAAAGGATGATTTTTTTTACCCCAAATGAAAATAGCTTACAGCACCTGGAATTCCCAGGCGGTCTCCCATCCAGGTACTAACCAGGCCCGACCGTGCTTAGCTTCCGAGATCAGACGAGATCGGGCGTGTTCGCAGTGGTGTGGCCGTAAGCAATTACTCCTGGCACCAGACAGGACTTTAAACAGGAGAAAGGATCATTTTTTTTACCCCAAATGAAAATAGATTACAGCACCTGGTATTCCCAGGCGGTCTCCCATCCAAGTACTAACCAAGCCCGACCGTGCTTAGCTTCCGAGATCAGACGAGATCGGGCGTGTTCACGGTGGTGGGGCCGTAAGCAATTGCTCCTGGCACCAGACAGGACTTTAAACAGGAGAAAGGACTATTTTTTTTACCCCAAATGAAAATAGCTTACAGCACCTGGTATTCCCAGGCGGTCTCCCATCCAGGTACTAACCAGGCCCGACCGTGCTTAGCTTCCGAGATCAGACGAGATCGGGCGTGTTCGCAGTGGTGTGGCCTTAAGCAATTGCTCCTGGCACCAGACAGGACTTTAAACAGGAGAAAGGATCATTTTTTTTACCCCAAATGAAAATAGATTACAGCACCTGGTATTCCCAGGCGGTCTCCCATCCAAGTACTAACCAGGCCCGACCGTGCTTAGCTTCCGAGATCAGACGAGATCGGGCGTATTCGCAGTGGTGTGGCCATAAGCAATTGCTCCTGGCACCAGACAGGACTTTAAACAGGAGAAAGGATCATTTTTTTTACCCCAAATGAAAATAGATTACAGCACCTGGTATTCCCAGGCGGTCTCCCATCGAAGTACTAACCAAGCCCGACCGTGCTTAGCTACCGAGATCAGACGAGATCGGGCGTGTTCACGGTGGTGTGGCCGTAAGCAATTGCTCCTGGCACCAGACAGGACTTTAAACAGGAGAAAGGATCATTTTTTTTACCCCAAATGAAAATAGATTACAGCACCTGGTATTCCCAGGCGGTCTCCCATCCAAGTACTAACCAGGCCCGACCGTGCTTAGCTTCCGAG